>NW_025335440.1:15454394-15742767 GCF_004798865.1 Varanus komodoensis | reverse complement strand
GGGGGGGGGGGGGCAAAGCTATGCGCCTTTGGGGCTCTCTTCTTTCAGACTGAGCATCAGTTGCGCGCGCGCGTGTGCGTGTGTGTGTGAAGGGGGGACTGGCTCAGTTGTTTCTCAAACACGCGTTTCGCTCAGGAATCCACGCAGACAGGTAACCTTTGGAGGCCGGGGAGGGAGAGCTTGTCAAAGAGGGAATTAGATTTACGTGGGAGATTATTTAGAGAGGTCTAAAATCCAAGGGCGTTGAGTGGGGGGGGTTACTCTGACTCCCCCCCCCCCATGTGCTGGAGAATCGAAATAGCCCGGTACCGCAGAGTAAGATACCGCTCTAGCAGGTGCTTTCTTTGACCCGTCAGAGGCAAAATATCACATGATTTGGAATGGGCTGAAGCGGGGAGGGATAAAGTCAGCCAAGACCCCAAAAGAAGCCTCGACATTGAGCAGGCGTTCGTGTGTGTCTCTCCCCTGCCCCTCGTCTCCGTCAGAGCTGATTGTGATGGAACTTAAGTGTATAGTTTGGTCTGCACGACATCATTTCTGTTCTGTAAAAATAAAAATAAAAGGGATAATTAAGGGGTGTGCAGAATTATGTTTCAGCTATTGGGAATCTGTCTGAAAGGGACGACCCGTATGTGCAATTGGGGTGGAGACTGGCAAGCTTAGGGAAGATAGAATTTGGTGACAGGTTGGTGACAGGTTGCAAGAGATCAAGAGTGTGTGTGTGAGTGAGTGAGTGAGTGAGAATTTGGCAGGATTTGTTGTGTTTTAAAGTTAGGGAGTACATTAACGCTGCTCAATTCTCTAAAAAGACCTGATCTGTATAAATGGTAGCAGAGTAATTATCCTAATCCGAAAAAGAAAGGAGTAAAGCTTCCGAGTGTCATAGGGAGCTGAAAGTCTGCCTGAGATTAATGGTTTCCCAAAGCTGTCCCTCGTTCCTCATAAAGGAAGGATGAAATGTTTCCAGTGGATTGCTAATGCTGTATCTCCACAGTTACTGCTAAGATATCGTGAAATAGTTGAAAGTCAAATACGTATGACAGGCACAAAGTAATCCAGAACCTTGACTTGGGGAAGTGTGTTGTGCTGCGAAGATGCTCAGCCCAAAGTCTCTTATCAGAACAGTAAATTCCACCTAGTTCATAGTTGTCATTGTTACAGAGGCCTTAGATAACTTTCTGTCAGCGAACTCAATCACTTCTAGATTTATCTTTCTTGCAGCTGGGAAGGGAAGGTCCATTCTTTCTTAAGGAACTAAGTAGTCTGATGATGAACAGACTAAAATATGGATTGCAGAAGTTAAAATGTGTCCTTGTGCATATTAAAGCCACACTGTGTGTACTTGGCTAAGTTCTGGTGGAGCCTTGGAAAACAGAGGTTAAATGAATCAAGCTTTCCTTGATTTGCTTGTTTCTACACTATGTAAAAAGGTCTTCTTTCAGTTTACACTTTCTCCAGCAGGGACCCAGGAATGAACTAAACTCTCAGTTGTGTCCATATTAATAAAGCAATATTATGTATGACATCTATTTTTAGTCTGTTGCTTTAAAAGGGAAAAACCACTCACTTGAAATATCTTATAAATGGAGTTTTTGGAAGTGTCTTTGAAAGTATTAAGTAGGGTGAAAATTTGACATAGTTTAGCCATTCAAAGCCAGAGTTTCTTTCCATTGTTAAACCTCTCGAATTACATACTATGTCAGAACTTCATGTTCTACCCAAGTTTTCATATTTCATCTGTAGTAGACAAGTTGTATAATGGATGTCTGCTTTCTAGGAAAGTAACACTTAGTGGCATTCTAAATTTGTTTTTGAAAGAAATCAGTAATTCATTTCTGCCAAGAACCCTACATTAAGATTGCTCTGCATGCAAATTCCACTGGGTCACTCTGTTTCTAAGCCAATAAGTTTGAAAAAGCTGTAATGAAAAAGCTGATTTATGTTATTCTTATGCTTTCTTTTACATTTCTCTGCATGTTAAGTGCAGCATATATAATAATAATTCTTCAAAGATTAAGTTTGTTGAGTGTTACCTACTTTGGGGACAAGTAATGGAAGTGTAACGTCAATAGTTCCAGCTGCCGATCGCCATATTAAGGCATTATCAGATGGATTTGTTTAAAATGGGCATGTTTTCGAAGGTGTGCTTCAGTAAGCCATGAAAGCCTTTTGAAGTATGCCGGTAGCAAGGGCTGCTTTGGCAATCCTTCTCTCTCCAACCCATGGAGCATAAAAACGAGTTCAGACTCCTTCCTGTGAAGCTTGTATCTCAAAAATACTTGGCATTCAACCTGTTGACTGTGATCATTTGATAAGAGTGTACATCAATTTCCAAAATGATTGCACTGTAACAGGGAGCTAATAATCAGGTAGGATTAAAAAGTGGTTTACTTAGCAGGAACTATAAAAATGGCACGAGCATAGGTGTGTGTGTACTAAAGCACTGCATGTTCCGAAGCATCGACATGGGCTCCAAAAGAAATTCCTCTTCTCGGTCTAGCATTCTCTGACCATATCAGAAAAGTGTTCCTAAACTGTTTCTAAATGTTTCTCTAGAGTTTATTTTACTGCTTTCAGTAGATCTTCTCTACTTTTAAAGTGCAAAATGCCTTCAGAGATATTTATGTCCACTTCTTCACACAGTCCAAGAAATGTTTGTGGTGTTGGTAAATTTAGTTCTGGCTTTGAACCATGTTAAAATAAAATGAAGTAAAATAAAACTCTCACCTGAAGCCCCTGGCCCGGTTGATGCATGTGCAGTGAGGATGTGTGAAAAGTGAGTATTTTGCCAAAGATGGCTATTTTGTGAGTTGGTGTACTATGCTGCACAGATAATATTTTTATTTAAATACCAATGTGGATTTAAAATGGTTGAATTTCAGCTGAGAATACTGTTGTCTTTTGTGTGCCCCCATCATCTTGACTTAATTCCTGGGATTTCATTAGATAGTTTAATGTTATACTTTAAATTAATTTGAACCGTATAAGTCTGGGTACTTGCGTTTTCTCAGAAGCTCGTTGCTCGGGAAGAGTTAAAGCATGACAGTGGTGAAGTTATATTTGACTGAATAGCTGAGAATTAAAAGATCTGCAGCAATCTCTTAACTTTGGTCTAATTCAATGATAAGCCCATTGCTTGATTTCAACAGTGCAGAACAGATCCAGTCAAAACTGAGTCCCATGCATGTAACTTCCTCCTACTATAATTAGTTAGAATTAGAAATGTATAATTTGGCTGTATGTTTGCTGCTGCTGCTGCTGCTTTATATTAAGGGAAATAATGTTGAATGTTTCTGGAGATGTTAAAATTCAAAACAGCACCAAATGACCTTTCATGAACATGCATTCTATGCAAGTGTTTTTTCACTTATCTCTGAATTCTACATATAATTTGAAAGCAAACTCAGTTCCAATGAGTCCAATGTTTAAGAGCAGGATTTTACTTACTGTCCCACAAAAATATCCTCTTTAGAGCTATTGGCATATTACTCTAAATATCCAAGTATTTGTGCCATTAGTTTTGGATGGAGGAACATTGACTAATAGGCTAGCATTTGTCAGGAGTCATCTAAAATGAATAAGAGCAAAAATGCTAAATTTATGGTTTATATAATTGTTATTTTTTAG
This sequence comes from Varanus komodoensis, assembly GCF_004798865.1. Lineage (NCBI taxonomy): Eukaryota > Metazoa > Chordata > Lepidosauria > Squamata > Varanidae > Varanus > Varanus komodoensis. Next base: position 15,739,140 of record NW_025335440.1, on the reverse strand, counting down.
CCAGCCCTTTATTTTAACGTTCATCTTTGGCACGAGTGAAGAATTTGCTGTTTAATATGTAATGCCTTTTCTGTGTGTTTGTCTGTTTCTGAACATCTGACGTTATTTTCCTTATTCATCATGGATCTTAAATGCGATCAGATTTCAGAAACGTAATAAGAAATTATAGAGTACATGTTGTGCAAAATCAGGCATAACAGTGATGGAGTCTGTAAAAAGACAAATGGCCAAGATATAGATATGTAAATATACAGAGATGTTCAGATGCTGGTTAGAAGTGAATATGACCTCCTGCCAAATATCCAGAAAGTGTAGTTAGTGGGCTGTATTTTTTTTCCCTTTGTGTAAGCTAGTTCAACAAGAGCAATTAGGTGGATGTATTGATCACATGCAGGACCCCCTAAATCTGAGCCATATGCAGCAAAATGAGTAAACACGCAGAAGTCAACTGCTACAGCATGGATGTGAGTTATCCTGGAGGTACAAAATGAAGAAAAAATGTTCAGCACGCAGGGGCAAGTTAGGGCAGGAGAATGAGACTAAGATTGCAGTCTAATGACATTTTTGGTAAAAATTAATGAATTGTTTGACCGTGTTAAAGGCGAGGCTCCCAAGGCCAATCTGGATTGCCACTATGTGTTGCCCTCCCCAAAACATCAACATAATAAACGAGTGTGATCCACCTCCATCTAGATTCGCGTGTACCTGTTCTCTCCTCCAATAGGTTGGTCTTGTACTCCAGGATCGCCATTGCTTATCTTACCACCCCCCCCCCACCAAATTGGGAGCAAGGATGGAATTGGGAGATAGACGAATAAACAGGTTAAAATTTAATATCCCTGGTCTTATTTAGAGCTTCTCTTCCTCCCCCCTCCTCCAGCTTCCTTCCTACCATTACCTCTGATTTCTAGTGATCCGTGGTAATGACAGCAATTTGAGATTCCATCAAGGGCATTAGCTGCAATGGCTGAACTTAAATTTAGAATGAGAGGAAATTATGGAATTCACAACTCTGTATCTACACAGTGATGGAGCATTACATGAAGAGCAGAGCCGCCTCTTTCTAACAAAAATACCTAAATGGTGAAGGCTGGGTGGGGGAGAGGGCTGGAAGAGTGCAATAAAATGAAATATTCACAGAAAGATATTAGGACTTCAGGTTGAAATGTGAATGAATTAGCAAATTCTTTGCCTACTTTGACCGTTCTACCCACTGAGCTATTTTATTTTATTTTACCAAAACAAATTTGTTCATATTCCTTGTGCGAGTTGTTTCTGGTTCTCCGCTGGTCATAATTGCTTAAGCTCTTGGTACTTTAAGTATCCAAATGCAGGAAATGATTATGCGCTGTTTTCAAATGGATATTTTCTCTTGGATCAGCTGAAATATCTCCCCACCACCCAAATGTCGGTCACTCATGCACAGTTTACTTGTTAATTGAGATGAACAGAGAATTTAAAAGACTTGGTGATGGAGCTGCCCGAGCTGGTACTGACACATGTGAAATGTTGCAATTTTTAAAAAATGAAAGACCATGTGAAAACATTTAATGAAACAGTCAAAGGAAAATCTGTATGAATTTATCTACTTCTATTCCTCTTGATGCCTACATGCATTCTTTAAAAATGAGAGATAATAGATTTAAAAAAAAAACATTTTACAGCAAAAATTCCACTCACAGACTTGCTCCTATTAAGTTATTAGGTTTTATGACTTATACCAAAATGCCATCTCTTAACAATAGAATGGATAAAATAGAAGTATATACATAAAAAATACTATGGAAGATGTATATTCTTAAACATCACGCAGCATCTGATAAGATCCCCCCCCACCCCAATTTCCCACCCTAAATTCACATTCAACCCTTTTGTTTTTGCTCCAGGTCAAAGAAATCAAGACTATTCCTCCTTTTACAGAAGGGAGATGTTACACATTTGCAAAATAACTGCAAATAATCAGATTCTAGGCAAAAGTCAGATCCTTTAACCAAATTAAAGTTCCTTCCCCAGAATTATCCAGCTTGTGTGAGCAAGAAGGAACTTGAATTCCTTCCTGGATTTATAGCCACCTATCCTTACTGTCTTCCAGACTGTTTACAATTTTGGTGTGCTTGTAAATGATTAGTTATCTGGACAAAAAGGAAGCTTGATAGGCATTGGAAGATCCATCATTTATAAGGACCTCGGTAGATATTTGTCACTTCGCTGTGTAAAGTTGCATAGTTTCTGATATGGAAAATAAAGGGCTTGCATTGCTCTTTTATCTGATATTTTCCTGTCTGCTTGCCTTGTTTAAAATACTGACAGTCTAGCAGATATCACAAAAAGCAAGTTCTAGCGATGGATGAAATGCAATAATCTATTAATTTCCCCCAGTGACTCAAAATCTTGGTTGTTCTAGAAAATAATATGCTTTTAGTATGAATGTGTCAAATTATTTGGCAGTTTATATTGTTTGGACTTTATGAGGCCACTAATTTCTAAGTAGGATTTTGCTTGCTTGCTTGCTGGGTTTTGCAGATATATATAAAATTACATGTACAATTATGATTAATTTAGGCTTCAGTATGTAATTGGTATGATGAAGAGAAACTCGTCAGTCAGCTCAATGGATATCATAGCAACTTTGCTGCCTGGACCAGCAAAAAGCAACTGAAATGTTAGATGGTAGGAAGATGTGAATGAAAAATAATGTAGGAACCAGAGAGACCTTTGATAATCTGTTGTGGGGGGAAGTAGTGCCCCCAAGCTATCCATATGCACTTTTTCTCAAAATGATTTCTTAAAAGACGACCAGTGCAAACTGTAGAAGTGCTTCTGTGTTCCTGGCAATCCTGAGAGTGCAGCACTGATGCGATGCTGATGAAATGATGAATTGTTGTAGTGTAGGTAAACTGAGGGGCATTTTCCTTGCAGAAGGCCGGAGAACAAAGGGATAGTCACTGATGCTGAAAAACAATGGCTGTCCTCCAAAGCTTCACAGGAGGAGGAGTTGCGCCATTCAGTTCCAGTGTGAAGGCAGTGGAAAAAATGGTGCAGGGACTCCATTGGAAGCCATACGCCAGTCCCAGGGCCACTGCCCTGGGCTGACAAAGCATACGAAGCCAGCACAGGTAAATGCCTGACCACTGACGCTTAGTTCTGTCTTTGAAAAGCACTGGCCTGATTAAGTACTACAAAGCAGAATAGGGAAATGTTTGCATATGCAGAACGTTGCACCTTTTCCCACTGTGGCCAATAGTAGCTGTACACCAAGTTAGTGTTTAAGTATCGTGGTCAACAGATGATTGTGACAAGGGAACTGGGAAGGCACTGGGAGGCTGGGCTGTGGCATCATGTGATGCAGTAGCATAGGCCGAGGGATTATGGCCAGGTGCAGCATCGCTGATAATGGCTGATGTGGGACCGTCAGCACGGGGAAAGGTGCATGAAGCTTGGATGGCCATCTCTGGTGCCCCAGAAGCGTCAGGGCCAGTGTGGGGCCTCAAGCTGAGCGCTTGAGAGAAGGCAGTGTGGTTTTCCAGGGCATTTATAAACAGGTAGTGTAGTCAAGCAAGATGTCTGTTCTGCCTTAGGGATGAGCAAATCAGACATTTTCTCTTCTGAATAAGAAGAGTTGTGCACGTCGGGGTAGATGCATTAAAGAAAGAACCCGCCGCTTCATCAGACCATCTATTCCTAGCTGGAAGAGGACTGGGCTGCCTGCAATTGTATGTGTTCATAATGGGAAGCCTTTTTTAGGAAGAAGCAAAGGTGGCACTCCAATTCAGTACTTGGTTGACAAGATTCAGATCCAGATCTCCAAGTGCCAAGAACTCTGAGCACTGAGTCTGGATGAACAAATCTGCTGGTCTCAGTTTCTCCCCCATCAGACATTTTCTTTTTAATCCCATTCTCTTTCTCTGGAATGTGGAGAACTTTGTGAATGTGGGTCAATTTTCATTAAAACCCCTCCGAATTAAAATTAGCCTGTACAAGATGAAGCTGTTCGTTTCTGTTTGCGTTTCTGTAGGATCGGAGTACTGTTTACCCAGATAAGCCCCCATGCCTTGTGAACCGAGTATTCACAGCCACAAAGAAGTTCCCCGTGTGTGAGCAGATTATCCTCATTGTTTTCTATTATGCATTTTCTCACTTTACTGTTAAATGGCTACAGCTGAGTGGGCAAGGACACCAGCACAATCCAGCATTCCTGCAGCAGTGAGAACTCTCCACACGCCCAATTTCTGAGAAAGCAACCACTGCCAGCACACAGGGAACTGTGCGATTTGTTCCATGCCTTTAGGCCACCTTTGGACTGGTTCCAGAAGCACCAAAACCCCCTGCATTTCAACCCCCTGCTTTTGAAACTCAGGAGGGTCTTCAACACAGCACATGCTGTTGTTTATGCAGTATGGTCCTGAAAGAAGAGAGGAAGGCAGAGATCCCCCTGCGTAACAAACACCAAGCCTCCTCTCTGAGGTCTGGCGCATCCTTTGGCTTTGGTTGCTAATTTCTCCCACCCGCCCTCTATCCATAATGGCCATCTTCTTTTCACACATCCCAAATACCAAGTAGATGTGAATATGCAGATGTACTCCAACTTGTATGTATTCTAAGACCATATACATTGGGAAAGCTACTGTGGGGCTAGAGAACTCTCAGGGAGAAATTCACAGGTTCTACATCTCCTGTTTGTCAATGACTCTGGCATGGAGAGTCATTGACTTAGACCGTCTTTGGACTCTTGTAGCACCATCTATGGGGACAGTCTTTGAAAAGCGTTTGGAAATGTCTGGGGGTTTGGAATGCTGTGGCTGGATTGTTGGATGGGGCTCATGACACAAAGCATCCGCCCTCTTGTTGCAGCACCTTCTGCTCTGTTTCTGGGAAGAATTCCCAGTACTGGTCATGACTTATAAAGCCTGATTCAGTTGGAACAAGTCTACCTGAAGGATTACCTTCTCCCATATGTACCTGCCCAGTTGCAAGCTCTTTGGGAGAGATCTTCACTGCACTCAAAGGCACCTTTGGAGTCCTCTGTGAGCTCAGGTTGACCCACCTTCTGCTGTCATTCCACTGTCAGGAAAAGATTGCTTTATTCTGCTTGCCAGAAGCTTTGTTAAGCATGACACTGTTTTTATTTTTGTTTTGTTTTTATTCCTTTTTTTCTGCCAAGCAATCCATTGGTTGAGAGTCTATGGCTAAACCAAAGTGAACCAGTGAGTTTTATGTCCAGGTAAGGACTAGAACACAGATCTCCTGAGTCCTAGTCCAAGACTCCAACCACTAGGTTACGCTGGTGTTCAATACTCTACTTTTTGTGGCATCTTCAGACGTCTTTGAGTTGTTTTTAATTGTGCTGTATTGCATTTACATTTTTTTTAAAAAAATCCAGTTTTGTTAATATTGCCTTGAGTATCATTTATGGTAAAAAGTGGTAGCAAGTAAATAATTTCATGAATGTTCTGGATTTTGGAAAATGGTGGCTCCAGATTAATCTCATTTGTGTCTTTTTTCTTTTCTGTGAGGAGAGTATCTGAGCCAAAGCTCATCCATTCATTCACTCATTCAATCATTCATTCAGTGCAAATTGCAAACATTAAGTTAGCTTGAATGTGATTGGTTTCTGGGAGATACACAGGGATCAGTTTCATCTTGCTCTGTGCCTCCTGGAAGTGGAAGTTGTCACCGGAAGTATTTGGCATCCTTGCCTGTCTAGGTCCCAATGAAACAGTCTTGAACTATCAAAACTCTTCCCAAGATCTAAAGAACTGGGCATGCTTATATAAGAGTTTTTCAGGCTTTCTCCACTCAAGCCTTATAGGGTGGATTATGGTTGTGGGAAATTCCATCTGATAGGGTTGATACCAGGCTTTGGGGAAGTCACAAAGCTTTAAACTGGAGAGATCCCCCCATCCCTCTTGTGTGTTAGGCATCTCTGAAGAATATCCACCCATGTGAGGGATGCTTTAAGGCTAAATGTTCTCTTATGGTGAAGAGCGATCTCCTTGATAGGAGGAGATGGATTGACTAAGATTTCTGGGCAAAGCTCTATTCATTGTGAGATACAGTGGCTGAGTTGCGTCCAATCTCAGTTCAATGCAAGTACGCAATCCTAACCCCGGTCAACTATTGTTATTGAATGCATACGTATTGTGAACTTCATTATGCAAAAGCTGTTAAGCAAAAAAAATGAAAAGAAAAGAAAAGCCACCCTTTGTTTTGTTTTTGATGCATCTACAAAGAATTCTAAAAGAGATATCTTTATTTTTTTAATGCTATAACCCATCTGGGTAAAATCACCATGAACGCTTTTGCAGGCACCATCAAAGTGAATGGAAAATGGGCATCAAAGTTTCTTCCCTTGCAAGATTTATTCTACAAGACAATTCTATATTCCATTTCTGCCTGCCGCAAATATGTGCTGTTTATAAATTCATGGGTGCAAAGTATAGGTGACTGCAGAAGGCAGGAAGGGCAGGCCGACACTCCTGTGTCCATGGGGCTCCTCACCCATTGCTGCCCCATGTGTAGGCACTATCCATGGTGCTGAACTCCATGCCCAAAGTTGATTCACCATCCTGGAGTACCACGGATAGCTCCTTTGAAGCTCCAAAGAATCGCTGCAATGGGCAAGCAGCCCACCGAGGCAGGAGCTGAAGCCTTGACTCAGCTCCCTGGAGGATAAGCAGCAGGGTTCACCCTGCAGACATCTGCAGGACCTGAGGCAGATCTGTAGGCTCTTGCTGAGCTTGGAGCCCATGCCATCGTGCAATGCAGCTGGGAGCTCCGGCGGGCTCTGTCAGAGGCTTCCCCATGCTTTGCCACAGCAACACGGGCCTCTTGGTGGCTGCGGTGTGCTTCCCATCCTGCTTCTAGCCTTGCCCCGGGCCTTGGCTCCTGTCAACTCCTTCCTCTGCCCATGCCTTCCGTCCAGCCCTGCCTTGCCAGGTGCCTGCTGCTCGCTCTCTCTGACCTTGCCTCACGCCCTGCCCAGCCCTGCCGGGATCTGACCTTAGCTTGCCTCTGGACTGTGCCTTCATCTCTGACCCTCCCTTGTGTTGCTGATGTCTGACCACAGCCTGTCTCTAGACTTGCCCCCGCTTCTGGCTCTGCCTCACCTTGCTGTTACCTGCCTTCAGTTTCCATTTGGGCTTGCTCTTCCCCATGGCACCCTGCTAGGACCCTCCTTCCTCTCCATCACCCCTGGTCCTGGTGCTCTAGCCAAAGACACCTGCCACCTACATCCCAGTGATGACAGCCCGTTTCTCCAGTATATCGATATTGCACAGACAACAGCAGGTTGAGAAAATGGAGGAGGAAGAAGAGACAGAGAGCAAAGCAATGCAGTTCACAACTGAATTCAGTAGCATTCACCAATGCACATACTGCCCCTTGCCTGCCTGCCTGCCTGCCTGCCTGCCTGCCTGTCAGTCATTCCCAGCTCTTTAGATACTTGGATGTATATAACTGGTAATTGGGAAGCAGGAGCCGGAGTAGACCCATTAGAGGTCTCTATAGTTAAGCAGCGTAGACAGCAATTAGCTGATATCTTAAGTTTAAAAGGAAAAGTGGGAATGAACATTCCCCAATGTCATTGACAGCACATTCTCCTCCAGCTCTGAACCGCTACACCAGACATATTGATTAATCTGTGTTGTACCATTTATTTATGCTAAGCATCTGATGTTTGTTTCTGCAATCTGGTCTTTCCAAATCGTGATAATATTTTGAAACGCTGGCATCACCCCCTTGGTTTTAAAGCTGAAAGCCAAGCAGGTTGCTTATTGTAGCTTGCTCTTTGCAGTTTACACAGCAAATAGGACACATTTGGTGTGTCTGCACAGATTCTTGACTTTATGAAAAGAAAAAAGAGAGAGACAGCCCTTATTGTACTGGTTGTGCTTGCTACATTCCCCACCAACAATATACCAAAAAAAGATGACAAGCATTTTCACAATGTTTTGACTGCATCCTCTCCCTGTGTGTACATGTGTATTTATGTATACAAAATTATGTTTATGCATTTTGGGAAACTAATACCTGGAAATGAACATTTTTGCTGACTGGGACTCAATTTCATGAAACAGAAAGGCTGGTGTGGTGAATGTGTGATGTGAGCTGGAAGTCCCTCTGCACAACTCTCAGGTGCATTGCAAGCACGCAAGGCAGTCTTGGGCAAGCCATTGTTCTTGCAGCCTCTTCCAACCCAACCTCTGCAATATGGGGGCAAGCAAAACAAACGCACACAAAACCATACCGATCTTATGCCAACCTTGCAAGGATTATTGGGCTGCAGCACTCTGAATGCTTGCGATGTGCCACATGACTGCTAAGTCAGGGCTAGCAAGAGCACCACCTGCAGCAGGAGTGCTTTCATTCCTTAGGAACTTAAAATACAGTGCAAATTGCATTATTTCTGCTAGTTCGGAATATTTAACGAATGGAAGCCTTGCCAGAAGTGTGTCGACTCGTTCCTAGTGCAGATAGTAAAAGGATGGTTAGGAGGTGAGGATATTTCTCAGGTTGACTCCAGGATCTGACTTCCTTGAGAAGGACTCTGCTCATGGAAGGTCCCTCTGCCCTGTTTTTGCTGACCCTCAATCAGACCACATATCATTTGGCAGCTTGACCCCACTCTCTGTGCCATTTCCAGAAGGGCTCCCGTAGGAAGGAGAGGGCAGGGAATTCCTCTCCTCATGACCCCACCCCCCTACATGTGTGAGTGTGCAAGAGAGAGTGAGAAAGAAACAAGCAGACATATTGACTGGCTAAAAGCTGAAGTCCTACCATAGTGATAAATGAAGTATCTCTTGAGAGAACCTCGTCATATTGCATGGCTTCTGATTACTGGGATCAGAGGTGGCTGTTGGAGAGTCTTCCTCAACCTGGTACCAATCCAGGACCTCAACTCCCATGTTTTGGACCTCAACTCCCATGAGTCCCAGCTGGTATGACCAATGCTCAGCAATGTTAGGAGCTGTAGGCTTCTCATATGAAGTATTTATCACGCACGTATATGTAAGTTTGAGGTCTTTGTCATTGGTTCGAGGTCATCCTCCATGGCCTCCCCAATATTTTCCAGTCATTTTCTCCGCTCTTTATCTATTTCTGTACTTATTTAGAGTGAGGAAACTCAGCTTTTAAGTTTCAAAAGTGGAACAAGCCCAGACATGAACAACTGATGGTTGCAACTCTGCTGTACAGCAGCTATTCCACATCACCACCTTGTGGGTGGTTAATAGAATATACAGAAAGGCAAAGAACGGCAAGCAAAGGGGTGGGGTGGACCCAGGTAATGAGCTCCCTCTTCCTCCTGAAAAGATGATGGAAGAGACCTCTGTAAAGCAGGAGGTTAAATGTTTCATCTGGGGGAAGAGGCTGGGGAAAGTTCTGTGGTTGTGAGACTGGACAAGCCTGTGAGTTTTGTTTTCAGCTTCTTCAGATAGCATGGAAAGATAACAGAATTCTGTGTGTGCATGTCTTTGTAAAGTGAATGTAAACCAGTTTATAATTTGGATGTTTCGGCCACTGGCACTCAAAATATCGCTTCCATTCTCTCTAATGAAATAGTCTGTGGAGCTGGAAAGACAGAAGTTATCATTTTGCCTAGTGTGGAAAATAAATGAAAATGCACAGAGGGCTAGACATTAGCTTAGTGTAAATTTGGCTTGGACAAATAGAACCATAAAACTATACTTGAAAGGAGCCTGGCTTAATAATGTTCAGATCAACCAATCTTATAAAAATCTAAAATGCCAGGAGCATAAGAATAGTTCCAGTATAAGAATAGCTCCAAATATGAGCCAACTGAAGGCCGAACGATCTTGACATGTCTAATGAAGGTTGTGTGAATCAGTAAAACTTGAATTCACAAAAGTTCTCTGAATTCCAACCCAAAGCTCAAGTTTGCATCAGATTGTAAGGTTTGTTTTTTGCCTTTTGCATGAAAATCCATGTGTAGTTTAATGCGTGTTTTCAAATGCATGCATCACTTGTGTACATTTGTGAAGTGTACACACCTCACATTGATTAAAGCATGTTTATGCACATTTTTTTCAAAAATGTGCAGCTGTTTTGTGTGTACTTTTTCAATGCACACATGTTGTCTAAAACATTGTTTGTGGGCCACGAATGTGTGGACTTCAACTGTACATCAGTCTGTAAAATACAAACACACTAAATCTTGGGAAAGAATTAGAACTACTATTGCTATTTATTTATTTATTTATTTATTTATGTCTATACTGCCCATAGCTGAAGTTCTCAGGGTGGTTTACAACACAGATGATCTGAAATGAATTTCTCATACACCTGTATGTCCATTGACGATACCAGGAGATGTTCATGACGCTCCACATACTCCAGACTGGAGATTCACAAAATTCCTTCTCAGCCATGCTGTTGAGATGTTCAAGAATGTCCCTAGCTCTTGCCTTAAAACCCGGGTAGCCTCCAGAGGTGTGTCCCCACTCTGTCTGTGTGTTTATTTAGGGTTCATTGTGAGCTTTATTTAACGCAGAGTGAGATGAGGTCAGAATTCTCAGGGGAAGAACTAAATGGCACTACTTTTCTTAAGTGAGTGTATCCTGCGTATGTCATGGAATGACTTGCCTAAAATGGAAGGGGCAGAGAATGGGGCCTGTGGGTTTTGTGAAGGATCCCATATATTTTTCCACATCTACTGGGCTGCATCTTTAGGCACATGTTTTGAAAAGAAGTAATTCTGTAATATGCCTTTTTTTTTCATTTTTCTGACTACCACTTCTGTCAAAACCTCTTGTTTTATGTTTGGACAATGAGAGCCAGTGTGTTGTAGTGGTGAAGAGCATGGGACTGGGACTCAGGCGATCTGGGTTCCAGTCCCCGCTCAGCCATGGAGCCAACTGGGTGACTTTGGGCCAGTCGCAGACTCCCAGCCCAACCTACCTCACAGGGTTGTTGTAGGGATAAGATGGAGGAGAATGATATAAGCTGCCTTGGGCCCTTTGTAGGAAAAAGGCAGGATATAAATTGATAAATAAATAAATAAGTGTAATGCTGCCCAGAGAGCTTCAGTTGTTGGGTGGTATAAACATTAAGTAAATAATAAATAAATTAGTGACCTAATTATTTGCCCCATTTGATCTTGTTTCTTTGAAGGCAATTTTGTGTTGCTCTCCTGTAAGATGTCTCGCCTCTACTTAAGAACTGAGCCATGCTAGCAGCCAAACACACTATTCTCTTGCAAAGATTTAAATTAACAGCTCAGCTAAGGATAATTTTGTGGGTCAGTAAAATAAAAGAACAGGGTGCTGGCAGTGAGATGAACAGTCTCTGAAGTTAGTTGCCATTCTGACAGTTTAAAAAAGGCAGGAGAGCAAGAGAGTGAACCCTAGAAAGCCAGTTATAGTGGTACTGTAATAATGAAAAATAAGCAGATTGGAGAGAACAAATTATTTTCCCTCATTTATTTAGATGCACGGTCTCTTAAGGCTTGGCACAATGCTGACCTAAGATGCATGTGGAAGGGGAACAGCAAAGCTGCTTGAATCTATTGCAGCTCAGTCTCTGCAAAATAATACCCTGAAAATATATAAGCCGTGAAGAAGCTGCTCAGTAGGTAGTTATTAAAACAAAGTCCTGCAAATTGCCCCCAACCCCAAACACATGCATAATTCACATGGTATAATTGTCCGTGCTTTCAACTGCGCTCCGTTGAAACAATTCTACTGTTGTCATCTCTTTCCGGCATCCTTCTCCTCTCTTCCCAGAAGGAAGGGAAGTTTGCATAGCCACACGGAAACCTGAGCTACGTTTCCCCAAGTCTGTGGGGAAGAACAAAGCCACCTGTGCTTATCTTTCCTTCCCTCTCTTCTTCAGGTGGCTGGGATTTGTCCAAAGGTGCATATTTCTATGACCTTGAGGAACCTGAGGGACAATGTGGCGCAGCCATTAGTGCTGAGAGAGGTGGTGTGTTGGCCCTGAAGGGAGAAGAATGAACTCCATGTTTGGTGCAGCTGGACTGTTTTAGATCTTGAACTGATTGGTCATATATAGGGGACCTTTATGCACCCAAAGGCGCTCTTTCGGTCCTGAAGCAGACAGCTCATGTTCTGTTTCTTATAATTGCTTCTACATTCCTGATATGTTGGGATGACAAAAAAACCTGCTAACTCAACTTTAAGATGATGGCAACGATGTTGAGCATGAGTGGGTTGTTGTTGTTGTTGTTGTTTTCATTTTAAGATCCCTTAGACCCTCCTGAGTACAAGAATGTAGTGGTGTTTTCTTCTGGTGAATTAAGAACTTATTACTTGCTACTTCCTTACTCCTCATTTGGGGCTTTTTCGGCTTTTGGCTCTTGGACTTTGATTCAAGATCCAACCTTTGCTGCACCACGGATTGCACGTACCACTCAGACTTGTGTTTTTCATTTGGGGATGGGGGAGTGTGCAACTGCTGGCTAGACAGATGCACATGCAATTCAAAGCCCTTCTCAAAAGTTGCCTTGATCCAGATATGTATGACCTGTGCAAAGCGGCTCTCCCAGGGCATTCCCAGGCATCATCCCAGGCAATTACAGAAGGTGCCTTGAATCACAGGACTGGACTGGGGAGGCTGCAGTGCAGGCACAGAACGCCCTGCTTTGTGAGAAGAGCTTTGCTCATCTATCTCGGAATCCAACCTGATGCACGTCACTGGTGTGTTCTTCATGCTCTGCTAACCTTGAAGGCCACCTTGAGATGTGGGACCAGTAAATCTACTTGAAGCAGACCCAGGCTCAATTGAACTCTTCCTCCTTGACTATTCGGGTGCTACAAAGCTGCCCTCTCTGATCATTTTCCAGATACTTGCCTAGATGTGTTTCCTGTATGAATGTAGAAAAAGCACCTTGTGAATGGCAGGTCATTTATAGTCCGATTTCAAAGGAGTGTGTTTTTCTTGCAATGTGCATGACGGTTTGCAAATTGATAAGAAAGCAGGTCAGGGTCTCAACTGTCCTGTTGGAATGGACAGAAGTCAGAGAAAAATATGGAGATACTGGGGCTTTTTAATTATTTTCGGGGGTGAAGAGATTGTCCGAAGAAATTTAGTTGCCTGTGGTATGCCAGTAGATCGAGTGCAATGCACTCCAGACTCCATATGTTCTCATTCAGTGCTTTCATGTAGAAGTCAAATAGCATGTGGGATAAGACTGACTCTTGAGGAAGCCCAGGCTGGATAATCCATGACAACCTTCCCCAACTTTGTGCCTTCAAGACATGTTTGGACTGCAACTCCCAGAATTTCCAGTTAATGGCCCTGCTAGATGGGAATTCTGGGAGTTGCAGTCCAAATGCCTCTGAAGAGCACCAAGTTGGGGAAGGCAGATCCATGGGATCCAGCCAGGATTCCCAATTCCCTACCTTCTGGATCTGGCCCTCCAAGAAGGAGCAGTATTCTGCAATGCAGTATCTGTTGGGGGCAAGAAGGATGGCATTCCTGGGCAATTGTTGCCATGGACTTCTGGCTGCATTCCAGATGATTCAGACTCAGAAAGTGACATATATTCCCGTGACTTTGGTGCTGCATGTGCCATGGAAGACCATTGCTAGTTGCACAACTGGAGTTCTGTGAGCATTCATGGACTTCCTGTTGGCTTGGTTTGGTTTCTAGGTGAAGCGGAGCATGAAAAGAAGTCCAATGAATAAAAGAGGGCTGGATTCTGGGAGGGACTGTTGCAACCCTAGTCCGTCGAATTCGATGCTGGAGAGAGATCAAGGCATATCAACAGTATCTTGGTGGCATCTTCTCCACCAATGATAGCACCAAACAGAAAACAGATTGACGTTTATTGTTGTTGTTAAAGACCTTTTGTGGCCCTGGGGGTGAGATCTGGCACAAGTGTTCATTTTCTGATGATTCCTTCTGCCCCTACTTGTCTTGAGACGGTATAAGTTTTTGCTGGGCTTTAGGGTTTGCATGCATCATGCTTCAGCACAAAAAGCTCCAAACTCTGCAGTTTACCCCATAGAGGGCAGTTTGGGAAGAAAAGCGAAATACTGGGTACAATTCCCAACAAGGCTCATAGCTGTGAGCAGGCACAGGGCTGGAACCCCATGGTGGTGAAGAGGTATCAGCTTAAAAATGAGCTTTTCAGCAGAAGAGTGGTCAGCAGGGTACGTTAAGTACTTCCTCTGCCCCAAGGCCCTTTTCTGCTCCCTGACCTGCTTTCTGTTAAATTGGGGAGGAGGAACTTTCATCTCAAGGGCTGAGTTCAGGTTTGGAAAAATTCTTATGGGCTGCAGTCTTATGATGGCTGGATGGTGTTTAAGGTAAAAAGGGCTGGGGCCAAACTGGCTTCTTTCCCTTCCCCTCCTAAAATACAAAGAATAGTGGGACGGTGTGGCTGAAAGCTATAGATGCTAGTTATGAACCCTTAGGAAATGCAGTTTAGCCTTTAACCCCAGGGAAAAATGCACAACACTGGGAAAACACCCAATAATCGGGGGAAAGAGGTGAGCCTGGGAAGAGGACCTGGCCACCTTGGATGCCCTGGATGGCTAGACAGGGATGCAAGGACCATCCTTCGGCCCGGCAGCTTCCAGTTCCGCATGCCTGGGCAACACAAAGCAGCTGTCCCCCATTCACAGACCATGTCTGTCTTCAGTGCCAGCTGCTCCAACTTTTCCCTTCTATAGCAAGGACTTTCGCAGCTGGAAAAATAAGCTCGGCCCTCCAGACCGTACACATCAAACCCTGTTTGCTTCTCGAGCCTCCCCAAACTCTCCTACCCATGACGAGTCTCTTCTTTTCAAAATCAGGAAGCCCCATCCCGGTGTCTCGTGACTGCCTTAGCTCTTCAGCCAGTAAGGATGCCATTGTGCCTCAGCCCCACACAAAGCTATCATTACAGCATGTGCCATAGTGCCACTTACTGAACGGTATATAAAGACGCAGCCTGTTAACCTGCACCTGAAGCCTTCTGCCTTTGTTGGCGTGCGTTCTCGACGTTTGAGGTGTGCAGCCTTAAATGGCTATGCTCATGGAGATCTATTTGCAAACAAAACAGTTTTCACTTTACCCTCTCTCCTTTCTCAGCGGTGAGTCAACCTTTTGTGCCAAAGAGAATGGTGATCTGGAACCAAATAGGAAGGTTTTATTAAAGAAAAAGCTACCCCTTTTTTGTATTCTTCCAGTTTGTCTGTCTGCATAAATATGGATCCTTCTTCAAATCTCATTGCATGACGCTTGGTATTGTGAAGGATCCTCTGCAATTCTGGAGGGTAAAAATACACCTGTAAACAAAAATGGCAAAGTGACTTGAGATTTCCTGTTTGCACTTTTTTGGGGGGGTGGGGGGGTATCTATTTATATCCCGCTCTCCTGCATTGGTACTTAGAGTGGCTTGTGTCAAGACCATGTAATAAATAAGAAACCATCATGAAACATAGTTAAAAATGCTGATTGCAGTTCACTACTGAAGGAAAAGTTTGGTTGCACATTGCTGAGAATAACTGCATGCATTTCCCCTTAAATTTACCCCAATAATGTAGATTAAGGTATAAATTCAATTTTGGCTGCTTCACTGCATATTCATCAGTTGAAAGCACAGACAATTATTCTGATAGTTTTGCTGCCAGATGGAACCTGTTTTAGGATTTGACAGACACTTGGTTTGACAGAATAATCCCTAAGAAATTTTCTGGATTATTGTTGTTGTTTTTTCCCCCATCCTGATTTGCGAGGAAGGGGGAGTTGCATGACCAAGTGAGAATGTAGCAGACTTAGGAATGATTTTATTATGCTTTTAGTATGGGTGTGCTCTTTTAAAAATCATTTAAAAGATTAAAATAAATGCATAGTTGGGCAAATGAAGTCTCCCTGAGTCCTACAGTAGTCAAGGCTGCATAGACAATTCAAAATAAAGCAGCGTTACTGGAATTCAGCAATTTTCCAAGGGGATATCTTATCATATTTCTCTTCCTAAACAGCAGGTAAAACAGAAGAAAATGTGTGTCTTTCACATCTGTTGCATCATGTCCAGTTTGATTCTCTCTGATTATGTATGTAAGACTATACCTTATAGTTCACAAGAAAGCAGTCATTTGAATAAACGTATTTGTGCTGAATGAACTTTTAAATGGAAAAACCAAGCTAAGCATGAGTCTCCATTAAAATTTATATACAAGATTGAGATTTGCATACTTGAAAGTTGCATTACATGGAAGAAAAATGGCACTGCCATTTTGTTAGTCTCTAGAAGGAACAATTGGACATTTCAGAATCTTACAGAATTCCAAATGTATTTCAAAAGTCTGTATGTTCATGTCTTACTTCTTCCTTGGGCAAAACTTGTTTTCAGTATTTGACCACAGCTGCTTATGACTGGTTTTGAGATTTGCATGTACTGCTTATGCAATAGCTGAGCATAGGAAAAGCGACTAATTCCAAGACTTTCCAAAGAAACAGTGGGAACAGCTCATGTTAAACTAGTGCAGCAGTCTAAAACTAGCTCTTTTAAGCAGGGATCCTTTGGGAACTATTGGATAAGTTTTGCTTGGGAAAGAACACAGGCATTTGAAGCAGATTGTGCATTCTGGGAAATTTTAAAAATGATTTTTCCATATCCTTTCTTTGTGTAGAGGCCTGCTTTGCCTGTCAGATCTTACTTCGGGAAATATAATTAGGACTTGTGTTACTTCTGTTGTAGTAAAGGACACACACATGCTGAGGCTGAGAAAAACTCCTCCATCTCCCAGCATGCCCCAGATGGCCATGTGAGCTGGGGCATGCTGGGAGTTAAAGGACTTTCTTCTGTCCAAATATGTGTATGATTGCACCCTAAGTTATTGATACAGCCCCTGATTTGGATTGATGGGGGAGCATTTATTTTTGTCTTCCTTTTAAACAATCGGTGGATCGATTCAATGTCATATCTCCATATAGTCAAAACCTTCTCTATAGGTACTTTTAAAAAATACAACAGATCTTCAGTACAATTTAAGCACAATGCACACTTCACATAGCCATATGTTATGCTGCATAGTTAGAACTACGAGCAAGCTTTTAAAAGATGTGCTTTGTGTCGTTCTTAGAGTAGAAGGGCAGACATGCATTTGCCTCATAGCACCACTTATTGAGTGTCATTCGCGGATAATAAACTGCAGCTTTAGCTGATTTATCTCAGTGGATCAGTTTGCAGCCCTGCTCGTGAGCATATCAGTAAGAGTCCAGATCAGTCCCTTTGCTAGCACACCTGTGTTTGGTTGTTTGTTCTCATATTTCAACCATTCCCGTTTTAGAAGGTTCAGGCTGCCTCTTTTAACCCAACCTCTTGGTTGCTTTGTGATTAGTTACCACATTCATAACACTGCCTTTCTGCTGATACACTCCAGGTGGCAGTTCAGTGTGGAAAATAATCGCTTATAATATAAGCGGCACAATGCAGAAGTGGGCGAGGGAAGCAAAATAAACGTGTTCCCCTGTGCTGCAGGTTGGACTACTGTGCTGTGTTCTACTTAGGGCTTTCTTTGAAGACTGCCTAGCAATTGTAACTAGTACAAGCTACTCAGGTACTAACCAGGGATTGTATTCTGAACATACTTTGTTTTTGGTTATTTTCTAACCACCATTCCAAGCGCTGGGGGGGAGAAGCTAGAAGAAACATTGGGGTCAACTGTTTATTTTTTCCCAATGGTCGTTTATATTTATCCAACAGAGAAACTGGAAATTTAGGGGACCACTGAAAGAAAAAAATTATGAAATATTTTATGTTTTTGGAATGAGTGAAAGTTTTTTTGGTGACAAAATTTTACTGTGTAGTATGAATGCTTTCATGAAATACAGTCAATTACATCACATAACTCAATACACTATTGAAGAGTTCAACAGTGTAGACTTTAACTGATATCCAAATGTGGTACAAATCCTCAAAAGTGTAACTATACACTAAAGAATGTTTCTGGTTCCATAATGCATTTTTTTTCTTTTGCTTGCTACACAATTTGTGGTTGTGGTTTTCCTCTTGTATTTTTTCTGCTTTGCAGTACATGTGTACATGGTTTGGTACATCAGTTTTGAACCCCTTTCTCTCATGAGAGAAAGAGAGAGAGAGAGAGAGCATGTCCACAATTTTGTTTGTGCATACCTACTGTGCTATTTCTAAGGCTGCCATCCCGAGATTCACCTGAGTTTAACTTCCATTAAACAGGCCTTACTTCTGAGCTAACATACATGCGCTTAGTTTGTTCAGTTCATAAATTTTGCAAATAGAACAACTGCATGTGCTAAATCACAAAATATAAAATACTTTTAAGATCGATAAGAAAGTAGACATTGCATGCCTTCACTTCCCTATTGCCATTTTCCTTTAAAGGAATAAAACAAAACAAAACAAGGTTTTTCCTACCCAACACAGCTTCAAAACTTCCCAAACTCTTATATCATTACGCTTAATTTCAAAGCCATGCATGGCTTCAGACCGGGACACCTGGAGGAACATCTGTTTCAAGATCATCCTTCCTGTGTGCTGAAGTTGCCTCTGGGAGCTCCCAACATCTGCGGGTAGGTGGGCTGTGATGGTGGGAAGTTTTCTCCATTGTGGCATCCTATTAATGGAGCCCCCTCTTCAGGGAGAGGGAGTTGGTGCCTATTTTGAGATTTTTTTGCCCCCAGATAACCAGTGAAGCTGTTGCAACACGGGAGTCGTGCACTGCCTGTAACTGGCTCCGATCAATGGGTTGTCCAACAGCTCTCTGGGCCAGCAGAAGTTTCTGAACCATTTTCAAAGGCAGATGCATGAAGACCAGTGAATCGGCTGGCTTAGGAAGGACTGATTGCACCAACCATTGTCCCCAGTCTGCTTTGTCTCCTTGTTAGTTGCCACAGAAGAAGCGGCACCCCTTATTCCATGACCAGGGTGGAAGTGGGGTTGCTACCTTCTTAGCAGGACATTTAACAACTTTGTAGGGTAGTATCTTTTTTCTAAAGAGATCAAACCAGTCAATCCTAAAGGAAATCAGCCCTGACTGCTCTTTAGAAGACCAGATACTGAGGATGAAACTCAAATACTTTGGCCACCTAATGAGAAGGAACAGCTTGCTGGAGAAGACCCTGATGCTGGGAACAATTGATTACAAAAGGAGGAGGGGGCAGCAGAGGATGAAGTGGCTAGATGGAGTCACTGGAGCGGTGGGTGTGAAACGTGAACTCCAGGGGATGGTGGAGGACAGGAAGGCCTGGAGGAATGTTGTCCATGGGGTCACGATGGGGCGGGTGTGACTTTGCAACTAAACATTTATTTTTTTTGTGTGTGTGAGCATATTTACAAGGCTTTGCTAATTTATCCTGCCCTTGCAGGGTAGAACCTGACTTTTATATCTGTGAAAGAGAGTTCTGTAACTCCAAAGCTTCCTGAATGGCCACCATATCTGGGCAGTGATCTTCTGAGTCCTACATTCTTTCTAACATATATATTATAGTTCATGTCTTCTGGTAACGCAGATATTAACCTCCCTACACAATGCATTTAACATCTTGCATTAAAGAATTCAGTTAAAGCATTGTCCTTGGCTTTCAAAGGAACTAGATCGATGTCCCTCTTAATACAGGACCAATATCTGGCCATAGAATTTGGCTGGTATTGGTGTGTGTTTTCATTACCAGCTGTTCAGAATTACAAGCAAACCCACAATAGCCTTCCTTTTTCATGTTACTGCTGCTTCCTCGTCTTCAAACCATTCCTTTAGCCCCCTTCTAACTTCTACTGCTTCATTGCCTAGTTTTGCGTGGCTTTCCTTTGAAAATGCACATAATCTTGTCTTTTATTCCATTATGATATGTAAATTGATAGATTAATTAGCAATTTGAGGTACAGGCTCTCCCCCTCCCCTGTTCCATTTGTTCCATCAGCAGAAAAGCTGAGATGGAAATTTAGAGCTGCAATTAATCATCGTGTGTCTCCCATTTTTCACGAGGAGGACTCCCCCCACCACCCCTTTCATCTGGCCATTCATAAAGCCCATTCATGGTAGCTGTTACCCTACAATGAGGAAGGAGACGAGTGATGGAGGAGGTGAAGCTGCCCTTTTCTCCAAAGATCGCGGCACTATTTGAACCATTTTTGCTTCTAAGCATGAGCTGTAATTTCCAGGACAGAAGCCAAGATGAACAAGCAACTCCTGTGCCATTTTGACACAGAACAGGCACTGGCTCACAGCAAGTCTGGTTGCATTATTTAGGCAGCCAAGTCAGAATATATTCCATGCGACATGGTGCAAAGAGATCAATCGCATCAGAATCTCCATTCACTGCCTGAATAGAGATGGGCAAGAAATTAGTTTCCATCCAGTTTGGGACACAGTTTATCCAATTTGCACCTTCCAAAAGTGAGCATGGATCCAATCTCCGGCCTGACATCCGTGCATTTCCAAGCCTATAATATGATTCAAACAGCAGCCAAACTATTGCATGAAAAGCGGAGGATTTTAAAATGTGCACAAGCACACTTTAATGTGCCATGGTAGAAAATATGTACATTTCATGAATGGGCGTGCAAACTGTGCATGGAGTTTTGTGAGAGCAGGGCTGTGGAAGGGCAGGGAAAGCTTGCAATCCAACATGGACCCAGCTTTAAGGAGCATATCCCAACAGATTCAGTTTTGATGCATTGCACATCCCTAGCCCCGAGCTAAGACAATTGTTGGGCACATCAATGTGCAATTAAAACACAAAGGAATGTCTGCTCCTATGACAAGGACGGTACCCAGAATTAATCTCCTGATGCTCTCTGCAAACTCCTCTTGCTATAAGAGCGGGGGGAAGGTTGTGGTGAGGTGGGAGAGAGCATGTTTGGCCATGGCAACCCTCAGATCACTTTCAGCAAAGACTTGACCCCAAGGTCACCATCTTTCCTCTTTACTTTTCCAGGCCTTTGACTCATGTTAAGACTTGCACATTTTTATCTCATGGTTCGGGGGATTTTGCCCCTTCAAAACTCGCTGATCTTGGCATTGTTTCCTTGCAGCATTATTTCCTTTTGTTGGACTCAACTGCCCTGTAATCTTAGGAAAAGTGGTACTAAACAGCAACCCAACACTAAAAATGTTCTTTTACAGGAAGCTGTTCCCAAACTTGAAATATAGAGGGCCAGAATTGCTGTGGCCGGACTTTTCTTGCACTACCTCCCTGCCTCGTTCTTCGCATTCTGCAGCTGGAGGAAGAGTCTCAATACCCTTTCGTGTGCTTTCTCAGTACAGTTTCTGTCTGTCTTCTTGCTGCAGAACATTCATTCAGGGTGGGGGACGGGGATGCAGAACAGCACAATGCAGAAGGTGCAGTGCCTCTGCTGTTTAATGTGAGAACTCCTGCATCTGGAAATGCCATGGTGCAGCTATTCGGGGCAGACAGACTCAACAGCGGCTTTACTGCAATAGTGCAAGAAGAAACTGCAGCACTAGGAGAAGTGAATACAGCCAGCCTTTTGAACTGCTCCCAAGCTGCCCCATCTGACACCACTGAAGGTATCCCAGAATCACCTACACTGTTGCAGAGGTTCCTGGGGGATGCTCAGAAAAAGCATGATGATACTTTGCCCTTGGGCACCAAAACTGCACCTCCCGGGAAGAGAGAAATCAGCAAACCAGTCTTCTGTTACAGCCCATCTCTGGAGATCGCTGACCTCTCCAGCTGTTGTGTTCTGTGTCTAATGCAATTTGTTAGCCCCTTGGGGCAGAGACTGCAGGGCCTTTGCAATCTGCTCCATCTCCTGCCGCTACTAAAACTGGACACTGAGGGGAAAACAGTTCAACGCACGATCTTGGTGATTAGCACGTGCTTGCAGAACAGGGTAACTTTTTGCTGCCCTCTGGGAAGACCCTTGCTTTCCTCTACTCTTGTTTGTTGGAACAGGCTGCTACTGAGCAACTGTGTCTGCACTGCCCAGTTGGCTGGCTTTGACACTGGGTGTGAACTGGCTTGCTTGTGACAGCTGCCCCCAAAGAACTCAGACAATGGTTACTTTCTGCGGATAGTGCTGAGGGTCCTGTGTAGAACTAGGGTTGCCATGCTCCTTTGGTGGACTGCCTTGAGAGATAAATGAATTGGACGTGTGATTCGTCAAGAACCCATCCCTTTTAACAGTTCTTTTTATGTACCAAAGGCATGCTAAATGTGCCAGCAACATGCCTACTCAAGAACAAACTGGAATACATATGAGTCCAATCTTATTTCCTTGTTCCTTTTATAGTTCTTTCAAGTTGCTGTTTCCATCTCTGACTAGCAGTGCCCATAAGATTTATACATCTAGAAGGAACTGGTTCCCACCAAATATCCCATAATTTATTTAGCAATTACGGCTTACTTGCTACCAAAGCAAAAACACTTATGGATATGTCAAAGCAAGGAATGAGAGCGTCTAATTCAATGAGAGAGAAGTAGGAAAGAATCAGATTTAACTACCTAAATGGTTTGCTTCACCAAGCCTTGCCTTGCCTTTTTGTATGCATTTGTTAGGGTATCGGACAAGCAGTCCCATCAGACAAGATGGTTCTACCTCTCCGCTTCACACCACCGCCATAATGTTCTCATTCGTTCTTGGGGACCAGCTACTAACTTTGCTTGACCACTGTGGCCGATGGCTCCAATGGCAGAGCAATCTCTGGGCTTCTGCCTCAATTTTACAGGAGCTGTCCATGGTGCTGAGCCTAGTTTAGGGTCCAGTGCCATATGTAGCTCCTCAAAAGTTCAGGCTAACACCTGGAGTGGATATATTCCCCACGGACACTGGAGGCCATAGCCTTTGGTATTGTTCTTGTCTGTTTCCTTATGTATTTCCTGCAACTCCAGGTCTCATGCTGAGATGCAAGGTGGGGAGCAGGGATCAGCCAGAAGAGATGCATGATGCTTGTCCTAAAATAGCTAAATTCAAACTGACCTGCTTTCCCCTCACATCCATCACTCAGAGGATTATGCATCCACACTTCACCAGGGGATCCCAAGTAGCAGAAAGCAGTTGCTGAACATTAAACCATTTTTTAAAAGACGTGTCTAGAAGATGCATCTTGGTTTATTCATTGTAAAGGGACCTGCATCTAGATACAGATCCTAGCAGCACGGGGAGCTTGGGGTTTGTGTAAAAAAAAGTGGCTGCTAGGTACACTTTTAACGTCATGTTGGTTTTGGCCCCAGCAGGGTTCTTCTGCCTGCTTTGTATTTTCAGTCCTCAGCCTAACACCCACTTTTCCCCCCTGTCCTACACAATCTGCAAACTATCACAGCTCCGTACCTTTTATAACTATTATTGAACTATATATGACCCCCACAACTTTAGGTAACAGGACCACATCAAAAGTGAAATTTTTACAATGAAAACACATCCCTGTGTCGTCTTCTCTGTTTAGTACCCTTATTGAATTTGGGGCTGCATAAATACAGATCTTGTATCTCATTCAATTTAGAGATGAGTAAGGGAGACAGGTGTGAGGTGAATCCCCCCATCCAATTAAAGTGCTTTTTAAAAGCCTCCAGTGTAATACACTCAAACAAGAAAGAGTCTTGTGGCACCGTAAACCTTCCGTTTATTATGACACTGGCTTTTGCAGACTAAAGCCCACTTCATCAGGTCCATGAAATGCTTTCCTCCATTGGCAAGTAGGGGTGAATTAGGAAACACTAATTAAGTTATGAAATAACAAAAAGTACAGCTTGTAACAATTCTGTGTGCAGTTCAAATTAGATTTGTGCAAGAGCCATTCAGAGAGTGGAAATCCAGTGGATTTACTGAGCTCAGCTGCCACAGTTTTTGCGAAAACATGGCTGGGGCTTCCCACTTCAATAAATTTGCACAAAACACCACCTATGTGTGGGAGGACAACAGCACTGAGTGGTGGCTGCAAGCAGCAAAACTGCAATTGGTGCCTCTTCTGATTTAAATGTCCAGCATGCTTAAGCTCAGCTTGGCTATTTGTGGCTGCTGAAGCAAGTCCACCAAGCAGAAGTGAGATGGACTGCAAGGGATGAAGACAGCCCCATCTCAGAAGCCTCCCTGATAAGCGCAAGTGACCTTGCTGATACCAGAAGCATCCAACTCTTGGAAGCCGAAGCAGTCTGAGAACTATCCTACAGATACTCAAAGGGGTATCTGGATATTTGCTGCCCAAGTGAACTTTGGAAACTGCATTACTGAGATTTGACCAGCTCACCCAATTATTGTCTAGCTCTGATTGGCAGCAACGTTCTACTAGGGAACGTTCCATCTCCTACTGTCTGTTGTCCGCAGTTGCTGGTGCCAGAGACTGAAGCTGGGACCTCCCACTGGCAGAGCATGAGGCTTTAGCCCTGATGTGGTCTTCTTACCTAATGGTCACCAAGTGCTATCCCCAAGAACTTTTTGGATATTTGTTAATTTGGCTTGTAGGTCACCTTTGCATCAAAATTGGCACCCAAGGCTGCTTATAACCTGTAAGATATGTTGCTAAAATAATACATGTGATAAAGAAATTTAAAAACACAACAAGAACAGTGTAACAGACCCACTTAAAAGCCCACGTGGACTTAGAGGCCATTGCCTGCTGTGGCAGGATAGCAGCTATCCTCCCTTGGCAAGGAGTTCCACAGGCAGGGGACAGTCACCACGAAGGGCCTCTTCTGCACTGCCATGCAACATGCCTCTGAGAGCGGCAGTCCTGAAAGAAGGTCCTCTCCAGAAGATCTTAAAGACAGAGCATCTGTCAGTGACACTGCCTCACAAAATCCAAACTATGTGCTGAAGCATGAAACGAATGTGCCATGAGAAATCAGAACATGAAACAGCCCATCTCAAGAGTCAACTTGGCAGTTTGTTCTTGATGGTACTTCATGTTGTCGTCGTTCTTCCCATTGTGTTTTGCCTCCAAGAAATCCCATGCTTTGGTTTTGAATAATGTAATATTCCAGATACAGAGGTCACGCTGTACCCCATGCCTTTGTTGGCTTAGATAGGTTGCCCAGCAGTGCAGTAGCTGCAGTCCAGGGCATTGGAACGTAGGTGGAATAAATATGGGTGTCTGACCATGAGTCAGGGATTGTGATGTTATGATGTTGGTATATCCTGGAGCAAGCAGGGGCTTTGGTTCCCTTCAACCCCAGGAGCCAGAAGGAAAGGTTAGATGGAGGAGCTTTCTGGGGAAATGGGCAGGATAGGAGAAGCTGCATCTTGCTTCATCTTTAAAAGTATCTTTAAAAGTGTGTGTTGCAACACAAACATGTTGGCTGCATATTCTCAGCACAAAACAAATCGGTCACATACAGAACACAGTTTTGCAGGTGAAACAGGCTTTCACGGTTTTCTTTGAGTGCTCATTCACAGCTGAGTGAGCCAAAACAGTGTGGTGCCAAAGTCAAGGTCCAGGTTCTTAGAGCCAGTCTACATTCATCCAAGATGGTGCTGAAGGGCTTCTCAGGTTAGCTTTGTGTCCCCGATTGCAAAACAGAGTCCATTCAATAAAACACCAGCCGCCTCGTATTCCAAGGCCACTTCCAACGATACACATATGTACAATGTGAATGGATCAGATAGATGCATGCAAATAAGTGCTTCATTAAAAGTTTCTTGTTTAGAGAAAGGGACTATTGAATGCAGTTCCCCACTGAATGTAAAGTTGGTTTGCTGCTGCAAAGGATGGAAAGCGGCCCCTTTATTGATTGATACCTCATCTCTAAGCCATGAGTAGCTTTACGGAACAGGGTTGAGTGAATAGTAGTCCTTTAACTGGGCAATCTTTGTTTTGGGGTGCAATCCTATAGCTGATAGCCAGAGTCTAGATGACTGCAGAAGAATTCCAAGTCCCACCTCCCACCTGACAAAGTCACTTTAAGGTTGGGGTTGGGATCCAAACTTGGAACACCCAATCTCCACCCTCACAGCATGGAAAGATTGACCTCAGAGGTGGCGTTTTGTGAGCGAGGAGTGGGTGGGAAGGCCTCTGCCCAGCAGCATCTCCAACTTCTCTCCTTGTACTCTGGGGCAAAATGTTTAAATGGGAAAAATTGCCTGAGGGTTTTCCAGGCAGGAGAAGCACAGAGGTGCTCCTCACCTCCACGTTCCCTCGCCCCTTCACAGGATGCCCATAAGTGCCTGAGTTCAAAGCGTTCTGGGCAGGTTTTCTCAGTTCATTGGACTTTCTGCTTGCAACATGAAGTGCAGCTCTCAGTCTTCCTCCTCTGTGACTTCTCTCCAGCAGGTTTAAGCCATGCTTTTGTGGTGCGTTTGCAGTCCTACCTAGGGCGGAGGAAACAACCCACGCACTGCCCCTGGCCGCTTGTTATGTCCACAACAGGTCTGAATCGCTGAAGTACTCTAAGCTTTCTCTGAGCACTGGCTCCGGCTTTAGGCGAAAAGCTTCTCTCTCTTTCCCCTTTCTCCTTCCTAACAGTGGTTGAAAAACATTGAAGGCACTCAGTATTCAGATTGCAAAGAAGTGTTTCATTTCAAATTGAAATCACTAACAAAACATGTATCAATATAAGGACGTGTAGGGCACAAATGCTTCTGGTGCTGAGGAAAATTAATAAAGCGATTCATTAGCATGAGCTCAACTCGCTCCTCTGTTCTCATTCTCTCTCTCCCCCCCCTTTTTTTTTTTCTAATTCATTGCCACAGATCCTGATTAACTGTAAAATATTCCCAGGTTTAGGACACACTGTCCTCCACCAGCGGCTAAAGCCGGAAAAGGTTATTAGCATTGAATGGGGACGATTCTCTCAGGAGAGCTTTGCAGATAAAATGACCAGGGAAAGAAATAGCACAACTTCTCAAATTAGCATAATTAGTAATTATCTCTTAATAGCCCCACTTGGCTTTAGAGACTTGGCACTTGAAATTCCGCTTAAAGTTCAGTGAGGAAAAACAAATTTCACGGTGAAAACGTCTCAATAACACAGCTGAGCTACTGAGGTAATCGTCTGGTGTAGGTAAAGGGAAGGAGAGGAACATTTGGATGGCTGTGCACTTTCGCGGTGTTTGTGTTTGCATGTGTGCAAAGCACTAAACAAAGGTCTTGATGGAGCAATTGCAACCCTTCATTTAGGTCAATTCCCTTTATTTCTCCCTCATGGAAAAAGGCAAAAATACGGCAGTTAACTAGCACAGACCTGCACTCCTTTGCCGTAAAATAGTGCAACTCCTGCTCCTCTTTTTATTATTTTTTTTTCTTTGCAAACCTATCAAAGGGGAAGGAAAGGGAAATAGGAGGCAAGTTAATAAAGCAAATGGCAAGCTCTGTATTGCAGCTAGCTGGCAGCTGATTAAAAACTTTCCAATACAATGCCTAAATGTTAAGACTCCAGGCAAAACTCAGCTCAGGAGAAACAGTAGCCTGGTTCTTGGTGAAAAAGCAACCATCTCCAAATATACTCTGGGAGGTTTTTTTTTTCTTTTTTCATTCATATTTGATTTACTCAAAATCACCCAGTCCTCACTTCTTGCCCCCAGCAAAGATTGTGAACTGAGTCATTCCTTTTAATAAATCCGATGTGATTTGCACCTGATACAGTTAACCTAACCCAGTTATCCAAAGCCACCCGTCTTGGTTATAGAATTTAGCCAGTAGACACACTTTCTCATGTGCTCTGTAAAACATTGGGTGGTGTAGAAAATAGATAAATAAATTGTATTATTTGCATTTCGTCTCATTTCCTAATGCAGTGATGCATTGGGCTATTACAATACTTGGGCTTAACACATACAGAGTATAGCTGCAGATGCTAAATACTGCTGGCTGGAGCCTTTTCCAGTCATTGATGAGTGGTACCCAGCTGTTTTGGAAAGTCTGGACAGAGCTCGTTCTCCCCTTCTATATTAGGTTATAACTTATTTATTCATTATAATGACAGTCCAAATCTTTTGTCTTTTCTCTTTTCTTTTTTTCCATTTTACCAAAGAAGATCTGCATGTTGATTGCCAGGGTTTTGCTGAGCTGATTCTTCTTGTTATCGTCATGTAACTCACCAGCACCACTAAATCTCTAGGGAGGGATGGATAGATGTTGGGGTTAATTGGAACTCATAGCCTGTAATTTCTCTGATGATGTTTATTAAGGTTTTCCGATATTGCTTAACAGAATTACAGTCCCAGCATATATGGCGAAAGTGCCATTATTCCTCCATTACCTATCTGTTACATTTAACAGCAATTATTTGCCACTTGGACAAGGAAATCAAGGGGATCAAACCTGTGCTGGAAGCGGATTCCATTACCCCATTCGCATGAAGCAAAAGAAGGTCCTTGCAGGCTAAAAACAGATACATTTCTCAATTTCAGTTTGTCATTTGTCTAATCTTCTCTTTTTGCCGACTCTAGGAATTTCTCCAATTCAGTTTGATTCAGATTTAGAGTTTTAGCTATTGGGCAGTATAGAAATTCAATCAATAATAATAAATAAATACTAAGGAATGTATTTAGTTAATTAACTAAATCCTATTAATCCCACCCATCTGCCAAGAAAATCCATCACAGCCCTCTCCAGCTTGGTGTTTTCCAGGTGCACTGGACTCCAATTCCCATAATTCCTCAGTAGCATATCAACTTGCAGTATGTGACTTGGAGCTGGGGGTGTGATTTCTTCCTTACATTCTCCACAGTTACCACCTACCTCCTTTTTAGAGCCGAAGTATATGTTATATTAACACGCATACTGTCTGTCACGCGTAGCTGAAGCTGAGCTTTTCATTTGCTCCAGTGAATGTGTCTGCAGCCCCAGTTTAGGCCACTGCTCTCTGAGAGGGGAGGATAGGGAGAAACACAAAGTGCTCGTCCCCTGGAGAAGTTGGAAACCAAAGAAGAAAATATTGTGTTTTTTTCTAAAAAGGAAGGCTGTATGGGTCTTCCCCCCCCCCCCCCAAAAAAGTGACCAGGAACAGAAATGTAAGCCAGTTCATGGACTAAGTAATATCCAGGGCAATTAAAATGGTGGTGGTGGTTTAATATGGTGGATTCTGAAAGATGGGTCACTGCAGCATTACAAGTTGAAAAACAAACAAACAAAACTAAGGAGGGGTGTTCTGAAATCATGGCTCCAGCCCATGTCATCCTAACCCTTAGATATTCTCAGTACAGGAAAGGAGTACCCAGATCCCAAGAAATTATGGCTAGGTAGCACAAAGTCCTCTTCATAATAAGCAACACCACTTTGATGTCAAACCAATGGCGCACACAGAGGAAATATAAAGTTAAACTGCTCAAAGCAAGTTGACAGCTATTATGAAGCTGAGAGGCTGACACTCTTGCGGCCAGAAGAGAGAGAGAGACTTGGCTTGAAAACTCTAATTAAGGCTGGCCAAGGTCCATTAGCTCATCTTCGCTTGTAGCCTCTTGATTCACACCCTATGGATCACCCTTATTATACCAGTCCTAGGTGGGAAATGTGATTAAGCAATCTGCTATGGCTGTATTTTTCGGCACTCTCTTTCTCTGTCTCTCTGAAACCTTTTCAAACAATTATTTACCAACCAATAAAATTTAGTTCAAAATGTAGGCAAGGGAAGTTTGTGGTGGTGAGGGGTGTAAAAGACAGGGGAAAAACAACTGGATCAAAAGATAATAAATGACAAGTTGTAAAGTATGGAAATAGAAGATTCTGAATTAATGGCAAAGGCAAAATAAAAACAATAAAAAATAAAAATAGAACTATTTCAAATTCAGTTGTAAATATTTGCAGGAAAGAGGGGCCAGAAGCAGGGTGAGGCAGGCAAAAGTATAGAAATCAAGCTTATTTTTTCTCTTTCCTTTTGGGAATCAAGAATTCCAAAAATATGTTCAGTTCAGCAAAGACGTAACAGCAGTGATGTCATCGAGTCCAACCCCCTGCTGTTGCAGGACACCAATTCACACCATCCTACTCAGGTGGCTGTCCAGGTTCTCCTTGAATGTCTCCAGTGTGGGAGATTCCACCACCTCTCTAGGCAACTGGTTCCACTGTCGCATTGCTCTGACAGTGAAGAAACTTCTCCTGATGTCCAGCCTGAATCTAGATTGTTGCACCTTGAATTGATTATTCTGTGTCCTACACTCTGGCATCAGCAAGAAGAGATCTTGACCTTCCTCCTTGTGACAGTCTTTGAGGTCCTTATAGAGGGATATCATGTCCCCCCTCAGTCTCTTTTCTCAAGGCTGAACATGCCCAGTGCTCTTAGTCTCTCCTCACAGGGCAGTGTTTCCAAACCCTGGATCATTTTTGTTGACCTAAAGCTTACCAGCTCAAGAATCCCAAAGCCGGGAGCTGAGGGATCCCGCATCTCCCAGTCTCCAGGACACTAAGGGATCCCTGGAAGTGTTTTAGACTGACTCCAAATGCATATCAGTGCTGATCTTGACCCAAGCACTGCAGCCCTTCTTTGTGCTTATGGGACAGTTGTTTCCTGCTTTGGCCCCAGTGGCCCCAGGGACCATATTCCAGGATGGCCCTGGCCAAGTGCAAGGCAAACACAGGGAGGAATAACAGCAGCAGCAGCGACAACAATAGAGAGCATGCTTTTTCTTAAGGCCCTTCCTGCAGTAACTAAGGAGGGGCACGCCTTGGTTTTATTTTATTTATTATTAGATTTTGATCCCACACCATTGGCCATAAGACTTCCGGACCATACAAAAGCTGGGAAGCTACCAATCAAGTGGTGCTTGAGAAAATGGGGTGAGCCCATTCTGGCAAAACTGGAGGGCTGGATTGGGCCCCTAACCCAAGGCTTCCCATCCCTGCTCCCAAGTCACTGCCCATGGAAGAAATATGCAGAAAATACTTCCCATCACCTGATGTTGCTGGAGTAGTTATCAGCTGCCTACTGATGGGATTGATGTTTTCTTTTCCCCACTTCCGTGTCCCTCTGGTGGAGGACTGTTTCCTCCAAAAGCAAAAGACCCAGCCAAGAGTCCAAACACCTGATGCATCGGAAAATGTCATGAGCTCTACTTTGTAATGTTTTTGGAGTTAAACACACGCTGTATTTTATAGGCATACTAAAAAAAAGTCAGTGTTTTTAAAAGGACGGGCAAATTAGAAAACCCAGCAGACCCAAGAAGGTCTGTTTGCTCTCATCTCGTGAATGTAGGTCAATGCTTTATGCTGGTCGCATTAATGTCATTCATTATTTTATTTTATCTGTTCTTGTTGTTCTTCCTAATAAAATCTAACAGCTAGTTAAGCATTAGAGATGGGCAGGATTTCCCAGCAGAAATCCCCTTTTAAAAAATAAGTAATTATCAAGCTATGCTTATGCTTCTTCTAATACTATCTTCACTTTAAAAAAGATACTATTGCCACTAGACTGAGTCCAGATGAGCATGGGGTAATTCAGAGTCCCAGCTCGGACCTCAGCCTATTCTGGGTTGGGAGCTGGACTCTAAACTCCTTTCCCTCACCCTCCCAGCCAGTGCCAAAAGGACCATTCTGCCCTTGGTTCTGAGGCTGGAAGAGCAAATTCAGCAATAGGCTTTTGGAGGCACAGAAGGGGTGGCAAGAAGGAGGAGACAGGTTTTACCAGTGTACCCGGTCTCCTGAGGTACCCATGACACCTCAGCTTCCTCTCCTCCTGCTCAGAACACCATGTTCTTGGGAGCCCCTCAATCTTTCCTTCTTTCCCTTCCAAGCAGATCAAAGGAAGAGACCTCTGAATATAGCCTTTATTATGTTAAGTAGGCCACCAGGCTGGCATTGTAATACCTAAGGAGCATTGCAGAGGTCCTTAGCAAAATTCTTACCTTTAAGTTGCCAGCTAATTTGCCAGATTGCCACTCATGTCAAGAGGTTGATTCTGGACCAAATCTTCCTCCTCCCTTCCTGACCAAACGGAAGGCGCTCCATCCTCAGGGAGGGTGCCATGCTGCTTGGGAGAAGGATGGTAGGCATGTAGGGTCCTACTTAGCTGGCCTGCTCCTGCTCTCGCTCTCTCGGGCTGATGTTGGAGCATGAAACTGATTCTATTACATCCCCAGCCCTGCCTGTTCAATAGTGTCTCCTCCAGAACCGGAGGTGAGTTTGTTCTCACCAGCCACTTGTCCTAGCTTGGGACTTGCTGGTCTGGGCATTTCAGCTAGCAATCCTAACCCCACCTCTTCTTCCACTTCAGGTTCAGACCCTGAGATATCTATCCTGGAATGCTGTGTTATGATAGAAGCAGGCCAAGTTCCCACAGATGCTTAGATAGCCAAAATGACCTGCCCACATGTTCTTACATGGCACTTCCAAATTTGTAGGGTGACAAGCAGCTGTGCTAGTTTGTGCCCTAAATCCCTGTTTAGCTCATTAATGTATATTACATGACACATATAGCATGTTGCCATCCTGAGAAACCTTTAAAGGACAGGATAAAAATGGCATAAATAAATAAAATTGCACATATCAGCAGGACACTGAATAGTCTCTTTCAAGAATCCCCTGAGAGTGTTTGCTCTGCTCCCCATTCTGCTGGAGAGAGGGAAATGCGAGGATGCCTATAAGGTAATCGTTGATTTGCTTGTTCTGTTCAGTAAAGAAAGAGAATTAAAAACATCTTTAATGCTAAAGTTTTCTTTAATTCCTCTTCCTTTCTTTATGTTATTACTTTCATGAAATTATTTCTATAGACAGACTTTTATCAAGGCGGGGTACAAGGAGGAGGACTTTGTAAGCCACTTTGGGTCCCTTGAAGGAAAAAGGTGGGGTATAAATATAATAAATTAATACACTTAGGGTTTAATATAATAAAGGTATAATAAAGAAACAAAACTGGCACTTTCCATTGGCCCATCAATAACATGAACCGAAGTCACCGGAACAGAACCAATATGAAATGTTCTGCATGTTTCGCCCCCACAAGCATCCACACTAATTGAAGCTTCTTTAAATGCAGTCCCACACAGAGCAAGCTACCAAAATCCTGCCTGGATGTAACCAACCATGAGTCACTGAAGCCAGGGCTGCTCTTTCCTTCAGAAAAAGGTGCAGCGGCTGAGTCAGATGAACTGAGTAACAAGTACTCTGGTCACCAGGGTGACCTGTGCCTTCCCTGAGATCACAAAACGCTGCATCACCCCACAGACTCTGATGCTGATGCTTCACTCCAACCCACAGGGCGGCTGTCTTGTCCAGATGGTCCACCCTCCTCTCTCCCAAACCTGTCTCTGTCTTCAGATATTCATTCCAAGGTTCACACAGACAGGCAGAGGATTGGGTAACTGACTACCTTGGGTGGCCATCGTGATGGAAAGAAGGGGAGAAATTACTGATTTGGATAGTCAAAGATGAACAGGGACAAGCAGTGGACACTTCTCCTTCCTGTGCTGCAAAGACATTAATAAGAGGTTATTTATTTGTTTGTTTGTTTAAAACTTTTCTATACCATCCCATACTTGGACGTCTCGGGATGGTTTATGTGTCCTACAGGAATCTGCATGGAGAAATGGACCACTCCGCATGGGTTTAACGTCTCTAAATCTTTGGCAGTCAGTTAGATTTTGCTCTGGATACCAGAGATACATGGCCAAATAATATTAATTGTCCTGCCATATGTTTATTAGTCCAGGTGAAACTATATACACGTCTGTAGCACCATGTAAATCGGTCCTCCAGGCTGATGGGAGATACAGAATAGTTGCTCCAGTCTTGTGAGTCTGTGCCCAAGGATCTTGTCCTTGCCCAGACCTCTGCATACCTGGGGATGTTCTTGCTCGTTGCAAATGAGCATAATCAATCTGCAGTGAAAGTAACATGGGTATTGATCACCTCTCTGCATTAAAACCAACAAGGTAATCTGCTTTGTACTGGATCTGTGTATATTTTGGATTAGAACAGAAATCTTTTCAGAATCTGTACTTTACTCTTTGTTCTCTTCTGTTCTGTTTGCACATGGAGGAAGCAGGAAATGCATGACCAAAAAAGCGACACCAATTTTTGTAATGTGTGTTTATGGAAATGTATAGGCATCTATGCATATTTATATATTATAAGTTACATAGCATATTTTACTGTAGTGCAGAAGACTGACTAGTTGTCCACTGGACCTACCTAGTGTACCATGCGGGCCTAATGGAAGCTGATGGACAATTTCAAGGCTTCTGCTATACACGTCCTTCTTTGAATTTAAACCAGATTTTGACTGGACCCTCTTCAAATGGAGAACACAATGAAACAGAGGACTTTTCTGACAGCCCTAAAACAGAGGACTGTAAAGTAGGATACGTGGCTAGGCCAGTGAGAACTAATCCAGCTGTAGCAGTTAACAACAAATGGATCTCCCCGGTGGAAATGTGCACGGCCACCAATTCAAGGGGAGATGGCAGACACACAGCATCATCAAACTGTTACCGGACTCAGCCAGTCAACAGCTGGGGCAAACCCAGGTGGACCCCAGACCCGAGCCAAACAGAGCCTGAGACGAGACTTAGAGCCAAAACCAGCTTTATTCTATTGCACTATAGAATAAAGGGAGACAAAAGGGAACATTCAGCCCAAAGCAATGTCTCGAAAGCTGCACCCCAGTACATGCATTTTATACCCTAGGTAACCAATTAGGTCACCTAATACACATCTAATACATCGATACATCAATGTATGCACCCCCTCCCGTGCTGAAGAAAGAGTCCTTTCTTCTGTCAAGGACCAGACATTTCCCATGTCTATTTCTTATCTGCTCGAGATTCACACAGGCTTGCCATGTTCTTATTCCCTGCACAATTGCAACTTTCATGGTGGCTAGAGCCAGTTTCCACTGTCCCTTTGATTACTGTATTCGAGGTCAGGCTAACTTGTTAGCTGTGGGTTACACAAAGTTCATTTTGTTCTTATCTGCCCTTCCTTCTGGGACAGTATAACTGGTGTTTTTACTATGTGGCCTTCCTCTGGCCAACTACTTTTGGGGTGTTCAACAGTTTTGAGAAACACTGCAGCTACTCACACGAGAGGCTGTTTCCACTCTTGCTGGACTGGGCTGGTGTTGTTGACTGTGGCAGGCTTCAATTTTAATTAAGACCTTTTCACAGTTTTGAGAACAAACCTCAGCCAGGAAGTACCCACACTCTGGTAACTTCCCGGTTGGATTACTGTAATGCACTCTATGTGGGGCTGCCCTTGAAGATGATCCGGATACTTCAGTTGGTTCAGAATAGAGCTGCCAGGATGTTAACAGGGACCTGCTGGTTTTCACACACAACACCGGTCCTCTACTGGTTACACTGGCAACCAACTGAAGTCCGGACCCAATTTAAGGTGCTGGTGATGACTTGTAAAGTTGTAAACGGCTGGGTTTGGGATACCTGAAGGAGCGCCTTCTTCCCTGTGTGCCCTCCCACCCGTTGAGATCTGAGGTGGAGGCCCTGCTCTGGGAACCCTCCTTGAAAGAGATCAGGAGGGTGTCTACTGAGAGGAGGGCCTTCTCTCCAGTGGCACCCCGACTATGGTATATGCTCCCCAGAGAGGTTCACCTGGCGCCAACATTATATTCTTTTGGGTGTCCCGCAAAACCCTTTTTATTTTCCCATTATTTTAATGTTTAATTGATTTTAATTGGGGTTTTAGTATATTGATGGTCAGATGCCGTGGGGCTGTGCTATTCTATTTATTGTAAGCTGTCCCAAGATGTTCTGTATGGGATGGAATAGAAAAGTTTTTAATTAATAATTAATTAATATGGTAATTGGCATCCATCAAAGCTCACAAATATTTATGCATTTATATTATTAGATTTATACCCCACTTTTTTCTTGCAACAAACTCATGGTGGCTTACATCATTCTCCTCCTGCTGCTTTCAATCTTATTCCCCCCAGAAGGCAGGTTGGGCTGAGAGTCTGTGGCTGGCCCAACATCACCCATTTGGCTTCTTGGCTGAGCAGGGACTAGAACCCAGGTCACCTGTGTCCCAGTCCTGCTCTCTTACACAATATACCACACTGACTCCAGTTAATCAAAA
This sequence comes from Varanus komodoensis, assembly GCF_004798865.1. Taxonomy (NCBI): domain Eukaryota; kingdom Metazoa; phylum Chordata; class Lepidosauria; order Squamata; family Varanidae; genus Varanus; species Varanus komodoensis. The sequence continues at coordinate 15,703,279 of NW_025335440.1, read as the reverse complement.
GATCAAAGTAGCTTTAGTTGCATGAATCAAACGAGCAAAGCCAACATCTCTGCTTCTGTTTGGCAGCTACCACAGCAAAGCCTTCTCCCCATCTCCCCGTTTTCTTCCATAATTACAGAAATTCCACCCTGTCTGCGGAGGCAAGGACCCCCTACCAAGCAATTTAAGGTATTAGCAGGAAGATGGGCCTTGTAATTAAGGGATAAATAGGACAAGTGCCCTATTTCACCAGGTAGTAATCTAGTTGGGGAGTGGATGAAACAACAAGGTGTGCTGTGTTTACTTCTCCCTGGGTAACTGTCAAAGTTTACTGCAAGCCTCCCGAGATATGAACCTAACAGTGAACCTGAATAGCTTGGGTGCATGTTAGAATCAGAAACTGGTGGCTGCAAGTGAAGAGTGGGCACGTTTTGCCTGCTTTCACATGAGCAAACTAGCCTTCGGGGGCATCTCCTCATGAATAGCAGAATCTCTGGACTGAAGGTTAATCTGGGGGGAATTTGAAATGCGTAAGAGTTCCAGTACATGTCAGGGGACAACCCTGGAATGTGACAGCATTCACATATGTCACCAGCTCAATCCGTTAACCGAGACCATGTCCTCTTAGTATTAATCTCGGTTCTGGCTTGTACAGCTGGCTTCATCCACTTCCGTATGGGGAGAAGAGCCTAAATACAGGTATGTGCTAAATTGCTGCGTGCTAGAGACTTCCTTTGCTGTTACAGCAGACGGAGGAGGGTGAACATGTGTGCCACTTTTCTCCTGTTTATCAGATCAGTATTCCAGCTCGTCGTACGCACTTCCTTCCGCAGCCACTTCTTTCTAATAAACACACCCAGATGCGTAGATGCCCTGCTGTCACAACTGAAGCAGCCTGAAGCAGAAGAGCCAGTGTGGCGTAATGGTTAAGAGTGCAGGACTGGGACTGGGGTGACCCGGGTTCCAGTCCCCGCTCAGCCATGGAGCCAACTGGGTGACTTTGGGCCAGTCACAGACTCTCAGATCAACCCACAACACAGAATTGTTCTTGTGGTGATAAGACTAAGAGCAGCAGTAGAGTGATGGAAGTCATGCTGAAAAAAAAAGCCATAAGGAAAAAAAGCAGGATATAAATCTAATAAATAAGCTTAAACAGGAATAGGCAATACTTGAGCCAGGTGCATATCTCTCCCCCATGACCATTCCTAAACAGAAAAGCTGACAATCTGTGCAGCAATGCATTTGCCAACAGGTGAGCCAAACCATTGCAATTTGCATGGAATTAAGGTGCATGGAGCACACACGCCATGTTTACAAGGACGATCACATCCCTGGAAGCACCATTCTGCTTGGAAATGAACAGTACATTCCCTGCGAGCCCTATTTTCCCCCAAAATTGCCACAAAGGATAATTTGGCAGTGGGGACAGGAATGTACCTGGAAGTTGCCCATCCCTGACTTAACAGAGGGAACTAAAAGCACCTAAGCGACATAGTGCAATCCTCCCATTTTCCAGAACAGAGCAGGTCTTCCAAGTCAGTGATGTAAAATCACCCAAGTATTTGTAAGGAGTGCTTACAAGTTTGCACTGGGTCTAAAAAAAAAGTTATAACTGGGCTCTGCTTTCCATCTGCTTTTCTCTATGTGGAAATTTTCTCTAGGTGGAAATAAGTGTGGCCAGGATCATTCTTATTCATCACCTTGCATGGGTTACCAGTGACAGGGCCTCTTCTGTTGTAGCCCCCTGATTTTGTCATATGTATTTCTTATTTTCTTTTCAGCCCTTCTAACTTCTAGCTGTGCACTGAAATGATTTTATGCTTGTATTTGACTGGTTTCATGGTTGATTGTTCTACTGCAGTTTGTTGATCTATTTATATTCCACTTTTTTCCCTTTTCAAGGAATTCAAGGTAGTTTAGTTAATTTCTTATTTTCACAACAACCCTGTGAGGTAGGTTGGGCTGGGTGTCTATAACTGGCTCAAAGTCACCCAGTGAGCTCCATGGCCAAGTGAGTTTGGCTTGTAACCCACACAGAGACTGCTCTGGAAGACGGTTCAACAGTGTCCTGACCCGAGAGATTTGCCAAAGTAATTTTGATGAGACAAAGTTGCAAGCATTAGAGGCGATTGTCCTTCCTCTCCATCCTCTTCCCTTGCCTTCTTATCCAGATGGCTCTAGTGTACCAGCTTTTCTGAACTTGATCCAGATTAAACACTCAGCTGTGAGATTTCGGGAGTTCTGAAGAACTGGAGTCACGTTGTACATGTTGTCAGAGGCTGTGACCATCTCAGATAAGGCATATTCCTTCAAGCAACACAAGAGGTCTAACCGGGCACAGTTTGCTGACCCAGCAGAATGCATTTGCAAGAATTTCTGCATGTAAATTGGAACCACCCGCTGCCTTGTTAAAGACAGGGCTTCCTGTACAAAGCAAAGAGTATTTAAATGTATTCCTGGTTTCATACAAATTGGCTGCTTGTCTGCTCTGCCGGTGTTACGCCAATGCACAGCTTCAGAAGTGTTCAGACATGGATCATTATAAGCTCCTTCCAGTGCCTGCCTTGTTCACTTGCCTTCCAGTCGTTTTACTCAATTGATTAACTCCTTATAGCGTATTCCATGTATTTATACAGGCTGCTTATGTAAGGGACTGCAGGTGGCGCAGTGGTTTAAACCTGGGCTGTTGATCAAAAGGTCGCCGGTTCGAATCTGCACAATGGGGTGAGTTCCCGTTGCTCCGTCCCAGCTCCTGCCAACCTTGCAGTTCGAAAGCGTGCAAATGCAAGTAGATAAAAAGGTACTTAGGTAGCGCCCTTCATAATATCCTAGGCCGGTTTACAACACAAGCTAAAATGAAACAAGATGTGCAATGACATGATTAACATGATTAAACGAACACACTCAAAACTAATTAAAGAGCACTGTGAAAACTTCATTTCCCCTCCTTTAATGTGGAGCGTTCTTCCAGTACTTAAAATGCAAACCCTTAAAATGGCTGAGGATGATGAGGGCTGAGCCCACCCTTGTTGCTGCTTCACGCTCCTATCCAGCATCTGCAACCTGAGATACCTTCCATAGCAAGTTCTGTGAGGGGCAGCTGTCCTAAGGAATATTCTCAACATACAAAGGAGCTATTTCAGAGAGAGGCCAAATCCCAGACTAGGGAACCAAGCCCTCCCCTCCCCTCCCCTCCCTTCTCCACACACGCATCCTCTTCATCTTCTCAGGACAGAATCTGAGAACGGATAACCCTCGTCTGGCCTATTCTCAAAGCCAGGAAATGCTTCCGTTCTTCTCCCAACCTGCCTGATTGGGACGAGGTGGAAAAACATCACCATCTGCATTGTACTGACATTTAATCCCAAATCCCTGGATGATCTTTCCTAGTGATGTCATATAAATGCCTGATAAATTGTAGGACAAAATAGCATTCCATAATATCCGTCTAAACATCCTTCCCCAACATTTATTTATTTAGCAAACTTATATGCTGACCCATTCGCCTAAGCCTTGGGGTGGCTTACAAATAAATAAATATAATTAATACAATAAAATACAGATGGAATCCTTCTCAGGTATTCTCCTCTCAGAGGATGACCAATAGGAGAGAGCGAGACTGAGAGAGTGCGGGGCGGGGGAGATGGTCAGCCAGGGCTCCTAGTCCCAAGTCTTTGGATGTATATCAGCAGCAAAACCTTGGGCATGGCTTAGTCATGCAGTGCAGTTCTTTTAACATACATGCAAATAGATATATCTAGGTGTACTCCAACCATTCTGACTGCTGCACCAAAGCTTCTAAACCAGGGGCAAGGACAGTCCTCTGATGATGTAGTTGCTTAATTATTGAAGTCTCATTGTGAGGTTACCAGTACATGGAAGATACCCCTCCATCTCTCCAGCTTAGCAGGGAGGTTCCAAAAGAAAGAGATACCAAAGCCAGATCCAGAGTCCAGCTAAAATGCTGGTTATTGCCTATAAAGCCCTAAACGGCTTGGGACCTGGATATCTAAAGGAACGCCTTCTTCCCTATTTGCCCTCCCGCCCCCTGAGATCGGCAGCAGATGCCCTCCTCCAGGAACCCTCCGGGAAAGATATTAGGAGGGTGAGTACCCAGAGGAGGGCCTTCTCTGCGGTGGCACCCCATCTATGGAATGCGCTCCCCAGAGAGGTCCGCCTGGCACCATCATTATATGTTTTTTGGCACCAGGTTAAGACCTTTTTATTTGATCAACATTTTAATAAGTTTTAATATTGTATATTTACCATTATATTTTAACCACAGCCAGAGTGGGTTGATAATTTATTTATGTTTGGTGATTTTTGTATTTTATCTCTGTAAGCCGTCCTAAGGCTTTTGCAAAGGACGGCATAGAAATATCCTAAATAAGCAAATAAATAAAATGAGTCTAGAACCCCAGTTTCATCTAAGAGACCCAGAAGTGTGCAAGCACCACTTCCTTGAGTATGTTGCTCTAAAAGGGGCAACATACTCAACTGCCTGAGAGTGGTGATAATCTCAGATAATCTCTCTGGATAATCTCTCCATTTTCTTAAGGAGTGGCTATATCCCTACTCATTTATTATTTATTTATTTATTTAGAATTTTTGTATGCCGTCCCATTCGCTTGAGCCTCGGGATGGCTTACATACAATAAATAAACACAATCCAAATAGTGCACATAAAATCCAGATTCACCCTGGCTGCAAATAAATAACCTATAGATGACATTAAAAATTGTTAAAATATTGTTTAAATAAAAAGGTCTTAGCCTTGCGCCGAAAAACAAATAAGAACGGCGCCAGGTGGACCTCTCTGGGGAGCACATTCCATAGATGGAATACCACCGTAGAGAAAGTCCTTCTCCGGGTACTTTGCCTCCTAATGTCTTTCACAGAGGGCTCCCAGAGGAGGGCCTCTGCTGCTGATCTCAGGGGGTGGGAGGGCAAATAGGGAAGAGGGTGTTCCTTTAGGTATCCAGGTCCCAAGCCGTTAAGGACTTCATAGGTGATAACCGGCACCTTGAATTGCTGGTTCAACCAGCACCTACTTCTTTCAAGGCAGCCAGGCAAAGCCATGTGCAAGAGGGAATCCATCCCCTCCTGGACCCAGCTTTATCCCCTTTCAGCAGTGAAGGAGGACGAAGGTAGACTCTACACCCTCAAGAAAGCTCCACCAGATGATGTTGTGGTGAAGAATTATTTTTTGGTTTCATCTGTGCCACTATGTGAGCCCAGGAACGCAGGTCTGTGCCCTCTCCCAACCTGTTTCATTCACACCAAGTTCCCTGGGGTGGAGAGCGGGCCAGGCTCTCACTCATCACCGGCTGTGCAGTGGGAGTCACCATCAGGTTCAGAAGAGGGTGAGGAAGAGGAAGAGGAGGAAAAGCAGCGGCCCGTACAAGTGGGGCTGAACCCTTTGAAGCTCCACAAAGGTTGCTTGCTGAAGTTTCTCCATCTGTTTTAGAAGAGATGGAAGGGTTTTCAGTTGGGGAGGATTATTTATTATTATTTATTGGATGTTTAGCCTGTGCTGTTAGCCATACAGCCCCCTGGGTGGGTTACAGACAATGATCTGGGCATATGCAGGACCCGGTCCATGATCCAGTGAGGAGGAATCGGCTGGAGGGCCCTGTCTCTGTTGCCATCTTGCTTTCCAATGGCGTCTTCCCCCAAGGATGGAGCCGACAGCCTTATTGAAAGGGAGGGCCTGCAGGGATGCTTCCAGTTTGGATTCAACTCTTTTTGTAAAAGGCTATTTAGAGTTAGACTGTTCTGTCAACTGTGGAGTTTCAATTAAAAAACTGCATTTCGAAAAACTGTGCTGTGTTTTTAGACCCTGAGGGGAGGAGGGAAAGTCTAGCTCACAAAACCTCCTAACCCTTGGAGTCGGTTACGAGATGGCTGAGGTGATTGCATCAACTGCCCGGCTCATTCCTGCCTTCCCTAGAATGTCTTTGATGGGAGCACCAGTCATGTCAACTGGAAGTCCACCATCCTCCAAGACCGGACATGTCAATAGGTACTCACCCCCCTGCATACAGAGACAGAGAAAGGAAGGAAGGCTAAGTTTCCTAGCAAAGGTCTGAGCTTGGCAATGAGGCCCTCCAGACTTACCATCCTCCTCCTCCAAGTGTCATGGACATGAGTGCCAAGATGTGACCATGCCCAGGTGTAAGCCCACTCATTCTGGGACTAGCTCAGGCTCATCTATTTAATTTCATTTAAAATAGTCAATTTAAAAGAGGGCCGCCTATTTTTATTTTCCTGTCCTCTGTCTTTTGAATCTTTTCTTCCATTATCCTCCCAGTTAGACTATAATCTGAGGTACACCTACCTGGAAGCAAGCCCCACTGAGCTCCGTGGGGCTTCCTTCTGAGTAGACATGCATAGGATTGCATTGCTAAACGAACTTTTCTAGGCCTGCTTCAGTATGCAATAACACTAGCCAAAAATGGTCCATTTAAAGAGAAACGTTGTCATAGGGTTATGTAAACTATTGGCACCCAATGATGCTGAAATTCTGTTAGTTCACCAGTCTTGCACATTTTATTGTTTATCCCTTCTGGCTGTGTTTACATCTAAAAAAGACAAAACACGAAAAGCAGTGTTTTCAATCAATTCATCAGACGAATCAATTTTAAACATTTTTATGCCCCCAGGCAGGAGTGAATGGGCGGGAGGAGCAGGCAAAGCAGAATCACTCATACCAAAAAGGTTGGCTAGAAAACAGACCGCAGTGTCGGTGGGGTACAGCTTCCCAAGGACCGAGCATAGTAAATAAATAAAAAGCTAAACCAGGAAATCAATTTATTATTAAAAAAATATAAAATAAAACCTTAATCCTGTATTTGGGCAAGGATCCTGCTATCAAGAGCAGCCTTTCATTGCCTATTGAAGATGCTTGCAAAGTTTTGCTTTCCTTTTCCGCAGAGCATCATACATGATGTGATCACGGCAAATAGATCCACACCAGTGGCTTTTCTTATTTTCCCGCCATCAATCTCTGTAGCTGCATACTTCACGCAACGCTAAGAGAAATGTGGGTACCCAGCATGGTGTCTTCTGCCAAGACGTGTGTTGCCTGAAGGGCTCAGCCTGGCCTGCTTGCTGGCGAAATATCTGCAGATGGATTACAGGCAGAGAACACACTGGCTAGACCTGCTTCTGGGGCCCCCGACCTTTTAGACCAGTGGACACACGTGGACTTTTTAGAGTGCTGTGGGTACTCTCACACAATGGTTACCATGGGATGGAGGCTTTGCTCATTCTTAAACTGGCTGCCATGGTGATATACACACACATATATATATATAAAACAACTGGGGAGAGGGGCAGAGAAGAGCTTGGTAGGCACAAGAGAGGTGTCCTTGGGGGCTATGCTAGATATCCCGGGCCTACTGGAGCACAGCGACTGGACCAGAGGCAAGATGCTCTTCTGTGGGTTGCTTAGTTGTACATTGCTCCTTCAGCCAGTCCTGCTCCCCAACCACTTCTCATGGTCCAGTGGGGAAAGGAAGCTTGTGAAGCTTGTGACTGCCTGGGTGTGCTTTGATTTTGTTCTCTCACTTCTCTGTGGCAGGAGCACCCATGGATGAGAAATGGGTACCTCATGGAAGTAGGGAGCCAGCTGTCAGCTAAAATGGCATGTCTGATGGATCAGGCAGCATGCTTCTTTTATTAATTAGTTTCAATGCAAGTCCGTTGAAAACTAGCCTCTGATGGCTCCATGTTTAGGACTCTTTCCTTAACTTCTTTCTGCTTGTTCACAGAATGATGCTGCTCAAGTTGATACCAACTTCAAATACGTTCAACTGAGGCAGTAATTCTTCTGGTACTTTGGGGGAACAGAACATTTTTCGGAAACTGTCTGGAGGACCCAGGATTTTGGGAGATTAAGCCAGATCTTGATAAACTTAAGGGTTGGGGAGTCTTGTTTAAACTTTTAAAAAAGTCTTCCTATTTTGTTCTGTGGCTACCATAAGCATCCTCCAACTTTCTGAAATGGGCCTTTAAGCTTCTTTGCCTCTGACTAAGGAAATCTCAGTGTAGATCTGAGTGTGTTGTTGTTTTAATTCATTTAAACTTTTTTTTTCAAATGTCTGGCTCTCAAGTTCCAACCATCAGCTATTTCATAACCTTAATCATTTCTTTATTTTGTTTCTATACCACCCAACAGTCAAAGCACTCTGGCAGTTCACAGCAAGCATTAAGACACAATTTTGTGCATATTTAGAATGAAGTATGAAGAATGAAGCACCCCGTATACCACAACCACCTGTGTCAACATTCCTAAGAATTCTTCCTCCTTTAAGGGTGACTTCTCTTCACCCTTCTCCCCCATGAATGGGCCAAAAACCAAAACCTAATGAATCACCAAAATGGCCTTAATAATTTCCCCTTCTTATAGAACCATGTGATCATCACAGAATCAGTAGAGTTGGAAGGGGCCAGAGGGCCACTGCATCCAGCCCGCTACTCAGCACAGGACCCCAGGTGAAGCCATCCCTTTCAGGTGAATTTTGAATGCCTCCAGTGTGGGAGAGCCAACAACATCCCTCGGTCATTGGCCCTATTATCATACTGCTCTAACAGTCAGGAAGTTCTCCCCGATGTTCAGCTAGAACCCAGCTTCCTGTAACTTGAGCCTCTTACTCTGTGTCTTGCATTCTGGTATGACTGGGAAGAGAGCCTGGCCTTCCTCTTTGTGACAATCTTTCACAACCTAATGGCCTGAATCTCTGTTCTGAGAAATCTCCTTCACCATAGTTTTTTGGGTAAAGGTACTTGGGTATGCATACCTGTCCTAAATTTTCCTGCCTTGCCATTTTCAAGCCAAAAATAAGGCTGTTAATGGAGGCAGGATACTCCCACCCCAGGGCCACCTTCTTTTGCTCCCCTTTCTAACCTCCACCTTTGTCTGAGTCAGAGCAGGTGGCAAGCAATAAGGTAGGTTGCTGTAATGAAGAGGAGGAAGAACTCCAAGGGTCTGTTCCCAGTGGGCCTGCACTGAGATACATGGGCTCTTGGAAATGCCCAGTCCGGTGCTCTTCCTGCCCTGGGATGATCAAGCCTGCCTTACCTGATTGTCATCGGCATCATCTCCTACTTCCTGTCCCTGCAGCGTTTTCTCTCCTGGCTTCATTCTGCCCTTACTTTAATGAACCGAGCCAATCACAGATGATAACTGCAGTTTATTAGCCAATCATGACCCAGTGTAGGAAATCAGATTTGAAATTGCTAAGAGCACCCAAAGCTCATTAAGAGCGATGGCAGCACTTCCCGGACTGGTCACAGGGGCTGCCCCTGAGAAACTCTGGTGCCAGCAGCTGGGATGAGCACAGCCGATGCGAGGCGAGGCTTTCTAAATACTGAAGATGTCGCAGCGACAGGAGAGGAGCTGTAGCTCCGTTGTAGCACCCTCACTACGCATACGGAACGTCCCAAGTTCAGTCCCCGTAACCTCTGGGGAGGGAGGACTGGAAAACCCGCCTGAAACCCTAGAGATCAGCAGCCATTTGCCTTTAATACGAAGCGATGGTCCGCTTCATATGAGGCAGCTTCTTATGCTCCTATCCCCCGCTCCGAACAAACAACCGAGAACAGCCTTTTGGCAGGGGTGCCTTTCAGTGCAGATGGAAACATCTGCAAAGTTTTGCTTTCTCCTTCAGCAAAGCAACACACACGACGTGATTATTGCAAATGCAGCCACACCAGTGGCTTCTTTTATCTCCTCCTCGCCATCAATCTTTGTAGCTGTTCTTGTAGCCTATTATCCTCGTGTTTGTTACCCTGCTTCATGCAGTGCTAAAAGAAACGTTGGTATGGCGGCGGGAGTCTTGCGGATTCTCCTCACTGGCCTACCTGGTTTATTATCTCCCTCCCTTCTCCTACTGTTCCTGCTGGCCTATAAAAAATAATTTCTTTCAAAGTCGCTTACTCTTGCTCTGAACTTTTATTGTAATAGACACTGACCTTTGAAACCACCAAGCCAACAGGGGTCCGCATTATAGACTTTAGATCCCTGAGTGCCCCTTAGCTGTCATAATGAAGGAAGTTTATTGTGGGAAAGTGAGTAGAGCAAGCATGTTTTGAACCATATGGTAATTATCTGCTATCTGTGCAAAAGATATAAAGTGTTGTTTACCGGTTGTGAAAAGAGCATCTGAGAAGGGATTCCCTGGAGAAGTTAGGAAGGGAGATTTGGCACTGTGGCTGCTCTTCAGATGGCTGGTAATAGACCCTATAAATTTGGAATATGCTGTTGTTAATCAGCAGAGATTGGAGACGGTTGGCTCATAATGTTTCAGTTTAAAGGGGCAGGTGATTGTCTTGCCAAGCAGGGTTTTTTTTTATAACTGTAATTGAATTATGCAAATGGTAATTGCTACGAGAAAAAAATAGCACAAATGTGAGGAAAGATGATATTAACTCTTTGAAGTCAACAGCGAATTTAATAAAGAAGAAAGGGCAATCCTGCAGCTAAAACTGTACATTTGGACCTACAAAAAAGTATGAGTAACCCATTGAGGGAAGCTTCCTAAGAGAAAGCCTTTCTATTCAATTTGTCTAGATGAGTATAATTCAGGTGGGAGCACAGTAAAAGGAAGCAAAATGGAGATGGAGAGCCGCTTACTGCTTCCGAGTGTGCACTTGGCAGCTCAGACTGCATAGAGCTTCAGTCCTGGGTGGATTCTGGATACAAGCAAGGCTGAGTGATATTGCATGCCACGTTTAAATCTGAAGATGCAGCCTCAAAGGCAAGGGTGAGGAATGTGTGTGTGTGTGTTACTTTTTGCTGTAAAAATTAAATGTATCTGCAATCATAGAGTGGGAAGGGGCAATGAAGGTCATTGAGTCCAATCCTCTGCTAGCACAGAAACCCATTGCTACACAATCCAGGAAGGGTCTCCTTTAAAACCTCTAATGAAGGTTTAGAGGTCTTTAGAGGTCTTTAACTTTCAGTGGAGGCTTTTGCACTGCTAGACAGCTGCCAAGAAAGTCTTTCTAATATTTATTCAAAATCGCTTTTCTTCTAATTTCAACCCATTGGTTTGGGACTCATCTTCTGAAACAGCCTTTCTAACCTGGTACAATCCTGGTTGTTGGACCTCAATTTCCATCATTCCCACCAGCATCGTCCATGATCAAGAATTTTGGAGACTGCCATCCAAATGACCTGGAGATTCGGGAAGGCTGCTCCAGAACAATAGAAAACAAAAATGCTGCATCACTGGTTATAGCCCTTCTAGTATTTGAAAACGGTGATCACAGCACGTCTTAATCATTTCTTCTCCAATTTCAGCATACCCAGCTCCTTCAGGCTTTCCTCAGAGAACCTTCCTCATCATCCCCTTTGCAAAGGTCCATCAAGAGAAACTTTGCATTCCTGAAGCCAACAGCTGATACACAAGGAGGGATTCCTCCTTTTCTAAGTGTCCCAGAAATGAACTAGGCTTGGGAAGCACTGTGGAGCTAAGGCGTCCTCCCTTTTCACCACACCATAGATCTCCATGCCCTATGCAAGCACCAGAGAATAAATAGTATGGACATGATTCCCAACGAGCTACATCTTGCTTTCTTAAATAAGGTTATTGAGCATAGCCAGAACATTAAGCTATCAGAATCCTCATAAGAATTTCTAATGCCTTCAGGCTGCAGGCTTCTAACTACTTCCCCCAGATTAGGATCACGTGACTGCGTTGGCACTTCTTCAGAGCATGTGGTATTGAAGCCTTGTCCCATAGAATGAATGGCTCACAAAGCAGAGATCATCCTATGCACTCCTGGCTGGATGGGTAATAAGAGTCAGTGACCTGGGGAGTTTTTTTCCTGTAGGCCATAAATATATGAATGAATGAATGAATGAATGAATGAATGAATGAGAAGAAATGCAATAAAAGGCCACGAGAACAGTCTCAAACAAGAACTTGGTGTTTAAGTGCTCTGCGTGCATAAAGTATCCATTCAGTGATCACTACATTATATGGACATGCATGACTTAGAACGGAGTAGCCAAAAACTGGCCATTCGTTGCTAGAAAGAACATCTCTCAGTACTTATTTAAGCAACTGGGATGTTATGGGGGTGGGGACGGAAGGTCTTACAAGTGGAGCTCAGCAGTTAATTAGACTCTGCATGAGGCATTCCCTTCCACCGTATTGATCTTTTGCTCCTTTTACAGCAGGTAAACTGCTCAACAGTGGTCCAATTTGCATGAAAATTTGCCACCAGGAACCTCCAGCTGCTGGGCTCCCTTTTCTCCTCTCCGCTCCTCTTTTGAGGAGGAGATGAGATGTTTGCATTTAGAGTAATCGCAGTTCAGCATTGCATCCATAAGGTGAAAGCACGATCGTTTGTAACCATAGTTAGTACACATAAGCCAATTTAGTAAGCAGTGGTTGGAAAATATTATGGAAACCTCCCAAGCAGGACATGAATGCAACCGCCGCCTCCTACTTGTGTTTCCTAGCTATGGCTCTAGTTATTGCAGCTGATACTGGAGGTAATATATGATCACAGCAACTGGTAGCAATTTCACGGGAAGCTACCTCACATCAGGCCGACTGTTGTCCATCCAGCACAACTTGGTCGATTCTGGCCAGAGTTCCCATATCTCAACCAAGGCTCTTTCCCATCACCTGCTTCTTCATCACTGCAGAGGGAGGCGCCCAATATGAACCTGGAAATCTCTGCATACAAGGTATGTATCTGTTCTGTCTCTGAACCACAGTGTCCCTCCAGCCCCCACACTAACAGCCTTGTCTGTGGGTTTTGCTGCCTATGCCATTCTCGTCAAATGAACAAGAGCTGGCTCACTGTAACCTCAGTTCTGGAAAACGATGAGCACTCTAACTAGGGATTTAGCTTGGCAAGCTGGTCCTTGGAGACTAACGTGTAGGTTGGAGTGCAGTCATCCCTTGAATCTCACAATTTTTCAACTTCTCTGATACAGTTCTCTGCCTCCTTGCTTGCTTAGGATAAAACACATTTAGGGCACGATCCTGGGGTGTTGAGATGGCCATAGGATAGGTCAAATCCCTAGCTCTGGAGGCAGATGCGTGTGCTGAGTGCCTTCCTTCTGCCCTTGCATCCGTCACGCTTCTTTCTGTGCCGGCTGCAGTCCTGGAGTCACAAGGGCACCTTCCGCATTGGTCCAGAGGTCCTCCTCCAGGGACATGGAGAAGACGGGGCTACACTCAGATATGAGAACCCCTCATACCTCTTTGTCAACAGGAGCAAAAGACACAGTGGCTATGACTTTTGCAGGGCACGAGAAGGATGGAAACAACCCTTGTGTCCATACTCCATCCACACTCGATCAGATGTCTGTAATCTTCTGAATCTGAAGGGCTGCAGGCAGTCCCATTGGATGGTGCCCTTAGCAAGGCACATTTTGTGAGGAATGTTGTTCAGATGTTTTAAATGTGTATCTAAATATAAATTGTGCAGATGATTTTTAAAATGCAGATTCATGCAGAAATGGGTCAGAATGGAATGACAAATGAACTAATGCAAAACTGCCATCAACTAGGAAACAGATGGATTTACCCATCCCTCGATGTGCCAGTGACACCTTTTGAATGATATGCTTTATTTCAAATTTGTAACTTGAGAAATGCCAGCTTGTGCCCCCCTCAAAAAGTGCACTTTTCTGTTGAATGCCTTGAACAAAACAAAACTCGCTGTTAGCAATTGCATTTCTGGCCCAGATTCAAATTGCTCCCATCTCTTCATTCATGTGTTGTGACTATATAATTATGGACAATTTGATCTGGAGGCTACACCTGCCATTACTTTCTTATCAACGTGCTTATTAAGATTTGTGCCAATAGTGTGTACAGTCTGCCAACACCCTGTGCTGGAACAGTGTCAGAGCTAAGTGGATGCAAAATTAATCAGTAACCAATGGGAAAGACCGCAGGGAAAACATACTTATTATTTAGCATACTTATGTCCCCCTTTACAGCTCCAAGTGGCTTTCAAAATGGCTTACGAAAGGTTGTCATTGGGGATGTATAGATTTTGTTAAACACATATTTTTCCACTTGTCAGGCGCCTTTCCTTCCATTACCTGTTCATTGACAGAATCTGATTTTTTTTTCTTTTTTCGGGATGCACAAGAATTTTGTCCCACTTTCTCAGTTGTACGTTAGCACAATTGCATAAGTGCAAATGCGTGCAAAACCTTCCCCAAAATTAAAAAGAAATGTCCTGCAAGCCCTCAGAATCCGTGCTACTTAGAAAAAGTAGTTCCATTCTGCGGCAGAATCTATGGTTCAAAGAGACAGAAATCCAAAGTCATTTGAATCTGTTGCAGGTTTTGCAAAGATTCCCAGTTGCCACAGTGCAATTGCATTGCAATGTCATAGCAGGAACATGAAGCCACCATGTTATTTTCATTCCTGATACAGCCACTGAATCCAATTGCATTGGGAAAAATCGGGGTGTCGGAGGAAGCTGCAACAGAGTCTAATGAGCTGAGGTGGGATTTCCTGTCCTCATCCTCCACTTTCCCTGTTGTTTCTCTTCGGTTGCCATCAGAGAGTCAAGGCTGAAGGAAAAGTGAGCTTGAGCAGCTGGAATTTGCTCAGCCCATATTCCCTTCCTGGCAAAAAAAAAAAAAAACCAACCCTGCTCCAAATGTCTGCTTTCAATCAACAAAGGAGTAGGTCTGTCACTTCGGTTTGCAAGTCTAGACTGGAGCCTCAGCCTTCTCACTGAAATGTGTGAATATAGCAGGGGTGTTGGACCTGAATTCAGTTCCGGAGACCCTCTCGTGGGCCATTTTTCAACGGTGTGGTATGCAGAGCCAAACACAAAATGGGATGGGAGCAAAACTACCAGCATCTTTTAGTTTAAACCTCTTATGAGCAACAACACATACTTGGGAGAAGCATTTCAACTCTTTGTAAGTGGGGTTGGGAATGTGTAAAATGACCAAGCAATCAGTGGTTGGAAAGTGTATGAGGGGCCTGGCAGAAGGAGGGTCTCTCTGCAGAATGGCAGGGGACAGATTTTGCCTATCAGCCTGAGGTTCTGCACCCCTGGCATGCAGCGACCAATACAGTTTTGTCTACCGCAGTTTGCGTGAGATTGTAGAGGAGGCATTCCTTCTTGCTTCCAGGTTGATTCAGCTCTCCTGGTGAACTTACTGAGAAAGATAAGCACGTGCTGCTTCCAGAAATGAAGTCTGCAAACCTTTGCTCGCTCACTTGCACGTACATCCCCCTGAATCCAGAGAGACTTGCTTCTGAGTAAATGTGGATTTGGGGCAGGCTGCATGTTTGGGGATGAACAGAATAATCCTGGTTAAAAAGAGAACTGCCAGTGTGTGCAGCTAGCTAGCCGAATCTCTTGAGCAAGAAGAATGTAATTTTGTTCTGCTACTGGCCCTGTTTGATATGTTTTTCGAATGCGAATGCACTCTCATTGGCAAGGTTTGCGCACAGATGTGGGACATTAACATAGTGGATAATTGGATATTGCAAATGAATTACCCAAATGCAAGTGACTAATGGGATGATATCCCTACAGTATTCCATCTTTCAGCAGAAAGGAATGGTAGTTATAAGAACCCAGCAGTCATTCCTTTGAATTACGGAGATCCGTTTTCCGTGGATCTCTCTCAAATGTGTGTGTGCACATTTAAATACATGCATTCATTTATACAGATGTTACCAATGTTACATTTCAAATGCCGAAGCATTAAATTGTGGTTTGTGAATGTGAAATGCACAGCTAAACCCCAATACATGCATGGGTAGCGGGATAGCATGAGAAAGATACATGGGTACCAGGAATTTCAGGGTCCTCCTGTTTAAAATCCATGATGATTTAGATTTGTGATCAACACTGCTTCCAGGGAGCTCTGTCCGCACAGATTTGCCTGCCATGGAAAGGCTTCATTTTGCAGAGGGTTCAAAGAAGCACTCTGGGATCATTGGCCATGTGGACTGAGTATCCTCTGAAATGCATCATTTGCATTCTGCAAGGGCTTAAAGGAAATAAATGCAGGTTGAATATGGGATTCCTTATTGCTGTGTTTCAAGAGTATCCAGAAGGGCCTGAGCATCCCCTGGCTCAGGCCAGGTGGATATAAAAAGTGGTGCTGCTGATCCTGCGTGATGAGCTATGCTGGGAGAGAGAGAAGGGGAGTATGACCCTGTTGATTCTCCTGCACCTGTCTGTGACTTTCCGTTCCATCAGGTAGCCTTCTGGGTGGCTGCCTGAGCTGGGAGAGGGGACTGCATCGCCATGTGTCTGCACCTACCTGGGAAGTGAACTTCAGAAGGTGGCATCTGGGGAGTACGGCTTGGCCCAGAGGTTCTCCAGCAGGGGGGCCCTGCATCAACTCTGGATCGAGGAGCACTAGAGATCTTATGAAGTGCTTATGGCCCAAAAAACATCATTGGATTACTTAATCTGCTTTAATGAGTCCATTCATCAAAGGCTTGGCCAGCAGCAAGGAGGCACTTTGCATCTTAGGAGTTGATATAGCAGAGCAGAGAAGTCCAACGTTCATCTTCACTGGCTCTGGACCAGCTCACAGAGTAAAAATGGGTGGATATGATATAAATACCCACCTCCTGTGCAAAGCTTAAATGACTCTGCTTCAAATAATTGATGCCTCTAGACCAGGAATGTGCAAGGAATCTGTTTGGTGTGGGAAATCTATCTGAATCCCTGGTTTCAGCTTCTTGGATTCCACTTTGGAGGGTGGCAGCGGTGACCCTGAATCCCGATGATGTGCCACTGCATTTGCAGAATGCTTGCCAGAATCGTCCCCTTGCACAGAAGGCTTCCTGCCCAAACAGAGTCCTTCTTCATGACTCTTCCTATGTGCTGCACATGACTTGGAAGCTCACTGCATTTGCCCAAATTGTCTCGCACCATGCTGAAGGGAAGAGGGTTGTCTGAATGCAGACAAGCAAGGGTGGCATGGCACTGGCAGGTATACACACAACAGAAACACAGCCTGCCCCTGCAACAGCCCCTTGACACAGCACGTGGTTGGACCATGTCCACAGTATGTCATCAGCAGCAACAAGATGGGGTCCATAAATCCTGCTGTAGCCTGCACTTATTAAGAAGCCTGCAACACTTCTGCCTGGGATCCCTGCTGATGGTAAGCTAGGGGAGCAGTGAAATAGACCTTTACATGCATGTTCACTGTAGGGTGTAATGCCCAATGGTGACAGTTCCCGGGAACTGCGCCTGCTTCTCTCCTAGCTCAGTAAGTTTGGGAAAGGAGGTTGGTGGATGAAGTGTTTCGATATCCCTGCAGGCTGAAATTGATCCAAACTATGGAACTTTTGGGTATAAGGCAACATCGATCCAAACTCCAGAAATCTAGTGCCTGATCCTGCCCACTTTGGAGTTCCACACCCATCACTTGCTAGAATAATATTTTGCTGTACAAACATGTCTCTTTGTGAGTGGCCAAGTTAAATAATGATTTTGTAAAAGATGCACAGGTATGGACCACTGACTCATGCATAGCATCATATGCAAATATGTACTCATCTTATATGTGTTTGATATGTACTCATCTTATATGTGTTTCCCACAACTGGGGGAAAGGGTGTCCTACTCTTGACAAAGATGTAAGGAGCAGAACATCTGCCTCTTAAAGCTTGCTATAAAACATGGATAACCCTACAAGTAGGCTGTGAGACAGCATCTTGTGAGTTCCAATTTTGTCCTTATTTGGGTCAAGCAAAAATGTAGGGCTATTCTTGGAAAATCGTGATTGGCAGTTGTCCATATCCATAGTAGGGGAACAAGATCATAGGTTAAAATACAATGGATGACTATCGGTTTCACATTCTCCCACAGATGAATTGTTTAAATCCCGAGTTCTTTCTCTCCCAGACATCAAGAACTTGGTGAGTTTTGACTAATGAACAAATGTTTATCCCATCTTCACCCGGCAAACAAAATAACTGCAGTGATTCACAGCATGGAGACATATTTGCCTGCCGTGCCGCAGTTGAAGATGAAAAGCCTTTCCAGAAAGGACCCTAATTCAGCACCACAAACACTGTTGAGCAAACAGGAATTACAGATCAGACTTTTAAGATCTAAAGACTGGTGGATGGCACCAACTGGGACTGCAGAGTGAGAGTTGGATGGAAATTTTGTAAGGTTCAGTTTGATCTGGTTCTTGTTTTTCCTGTCTTTCTCTGAGGTCAGGGCTTCCTGCTCCAGCCTCAGCAGGAACAGTGTCAGCGCATGTAGGCAGAATGCAAGTCCAAACTCTGCCCAACATTATTCAACTTCACAGGGAGCTAAAGTCCTGAACCTGGATGTGAACACAGCTGTCCATCCAGTTCCTCTCACGTCTGACTGTTTCAATTTCAACTTCTTTTTTTCCCCCTCAACTGTAGAGAACTTTTATCAAAACTGTACTGGAATGAAAAATCTTATCTATCTCTAGGAATAGGTTCATTCTTTTCATTTCATTTCTGTACCACCCAAGAGCCAAAGCTCTCTGGCCAGCTTACAAAGATTAAGACCCTAAAATCTATTCTAAACCACACATACATACAAATTTATAAGCATACAAGGCAGAACTCCAGGAAAATTAAAGATTCGATCAAAGCCTCATCATACCCTGCCAAATGCCTAAGAAAAAAAGATACATTGAGACTGAAGGTCAGATAAGAGTTGCCACCATCATGAGCAAGATGTTTGGAATGATGTCCCAGAAACAAAGTTAAAAACGTGGCAAACTCATTAGTAAGGAGAGAGCAATTAAGATCGCCTCATGCAAGACATACTGTTTTCCATTTGTTGAATGTGCTTACAGCAAATCTGCCTGATTAAATTCAGGAGAGGAAGTTGCAATGACATTTTAAACTGCTAGAGAGCCTCCAATTATTAATAAACATTCCTCTGAGTATTTAGCTACAGAAACAAAGCTTGCTTAGTTTTTAGCCCTGTGAAAAGTGCATCGCTTGCAGTCCACTGCTTCTGAACAAAGAATAACTTTTCTTGATGCCTTATTATCAGCAGAATTAAGTTGTTTCTGTTTTTTGCTAAACTGTTTGATTTGTTATTGTGCAGGGGCAACTTAAGATACAGACTGTGGGAAGCTTGGATTGAGGCTAAGCTACATAAATGAGTGAAGACTTCTGGGATTTTATGACATCCATTAAATGCAAGCATCAGTATGACTTACCCTATGTAGGGTAAAGGTACTTCAGGAACAATTAATATCCTGTCCCCAAATTTTCAGCAGCAATTACACATCTGGTTCTGGGAAGACTGATTGAAGGCCAAAGTTGCAGTTGGAGATGAAATGAGGTGTGAAGGTCAGGTTTTAGATTTTAGGAGTCTGGTTCAGTAGGTGACATCCTTGGGCACTAATGGTGCACTTTTAGGGTTCATTAGCAGATGGGTAGTGTGCAATCATGAGAAATAATCATTCCATTGTATTTTGTGTTGGGTCCTATTTGGAAGACTGTTTCCACTCTTACAAGCTGGATGCCATATTTTAAGTAACACTTGGAGAAACTGGAGTGATGAGAGTGGTGAGAGATCTGAATGGGTTCTGGGAGGAATGGTTGAAAGAACTGGGCAAGTTTAGCTTGGAGAAGAGGTAGAAGAGATGTGACAGTGGTCTTTAAATATCTGAAAGGCTGTCATGAAGAAGACAGAACAGATTTGGTTATCATTACTCTACTAGGTGGCATTATAATTACTCAAGATCTAGTCTGGGAAATTACAAGGAAGCACCTATGAAGAAACAAACATCATAATGTTGAGAGTTCTCTTGCAGTAACTTTGGAAGGTGATGGATAATTTCCCACCAGGAGTAGTTAAGCAGGGACCAGAGAGCCCTCTGTCAAGGGTGCTGCAGCTTCATCCTGGACTGCAGAATCTGCATTCAGCAGGGGGGTGGGCTTGGTGATCTCTAAAGTCTCTTCAGAGCCTCTGGTTCTTACACTTGTTCTTGGCTGCAGGAATGGCTGGCTGGCACCACCAGCAGGAAAACTACTAGATCACCATGCATGCATCAAGCATGTATTGATGCGATTTCTCACCACCCCAGTGGCCTCTTTGCTAGATGATGACCATGTGGCACAGTGCCATTGGGTCTCAGATAAACGCTTACCAGGACGGCATGAGAAGAATTCAGAGAGAAGCAGCTCCCACACCTCCCAAGCAAGGCATATGCAACTAGTTTGTAGGTTATAGCTCTCAGCTTGGTTTCACAATGCAGAGTTTTATGATCAGTTCATTTGTGGCAGGCATTGCTAACATGCAAATTGTCAGAAACTGGTTAGTTTTATTCCAGTCTGGGGACTGGAAGAACGATTTTTCTGTAGAAACCAAGCCCTTCACCCAGCAGTCAGGCCTTCAGCACTATCTCACAGCAGGGGCTCTGCAGTGATGAGAGGAACATTCTCAGGCATGCCAGGAAAATTGCTATAAAAACCAATAATGGATTAAGGGGAAAGGTCCCAGAGTTCGCACCACTCCCTAGCCAGCTGTGAAAACCGTTCCTCTGTCAAAGCAGTCATAGGGTTGTGCTGTGAAGTCACCTTACCCAGCTTGGTTCCTTCCTGTTGCTCTCTACTCCAACTCCCATCATTCTAGGAATGCAGCTAGGGATGATAAGACTAGCAGTTAGATATGTCTGCTAGATATCAGAACTTCTTTTAACTGTTGACGAGGATTTAGAAACATAGAAACAGTGAGTCAGAAGGGGTCTCCCGGGCCATCTAGTCTGACCCCTGGCTCCAGCCAGCTTCACTCATGACATGCCTACCATGTGCATGTCTAGCCTATCCTTGAACACTCTCACAATGGGGTTTCAGCCACCTCCCGTGGAAGCCCATCCCATACCCTTGGGGTCCTAACTGTGCGTAAGTACTTCCTGGCATCCAACCTTGAACCTTGGTTCCCTGAGTTGGACTCCGTTGGAATGCGGCTGCCTTCCTCTGCAGGGAAGAACAGGTCTCTACCCACCTCCATGTAGAACCTCCTCATGTACCTACATGTCGCCAATAGATCCCCTCAGAGTCTCCTCAAGGCTGGAAAGACCCAGCTCCTTCATTCTTGCCTCATATGCCTTTCCCTGCAATCCAGCCACCATCCCTGTAGCCCTGCACTGCACTGATTCCAACCTGACTATATCCTTCCTGTAATGTGGAACCCAGAACTGAACACAATACTCCAGTGACAGGTGCATCAGAGTCATAATATTTCCCCAGTCCATGCTTCCCAGAACCAACTGTGACAATCCATGGTCAAAAACCCTACATTTCCAAGTGTGAAATGTGACTTGCTGAACCAAACAATTGAATGTGAAAGTGTGTGAACTGAAAATGCACATAGTAGGATAAAAATCTATACATTTCAAAATATGCACAATCATACCTTTGAAAGAAAACACGCACAAACTTTCCAGCAAAAGGGAGAGAGAAAAGCTCACAATCTGATAAGGAAACCAGCTGGACTTCACAAAGTCTCAATGAGCAACCCCCTTCTCATTTTCACAGGTGTACTTTCAGCCCAACACACCTGCAAGGCACAGGTCGGGAAAAGCTGAATTACACTCGCAGCTTTTAAAAACCATTTCCCCTTTACTTGATTTAAAATCTGCTAGGTTTCAAGGAATTAGATCTGGGAAGGAGCTGCCAGTTGGCCTTAATCCACATTCACATTTTTAGCAGCTTTTGACTCATGCAAGTCCTGTCCAATATTTGAAACCTGTTCAAGTACATATACAGGGTAAAGGAACTCTTTACCCTGAGTTCCTTCCTTATCCAGTGGCTGGATAAGTTGTGAACCTGCAAAAAAAAGTTCCTAACAGACCCACAAAGGGTGGAAATGTTTTGGGAGTGGTAATGAAGAGACACAAGGCGTAGTACATCTCTCAAAGCTCCCATTCCTGGCTAGTATAGACATGCCAGATTGATATGCCCATTAATTTTAATGGAGTAGCCTTGAAAGACCAGCATTTGCCTAGGTGTGCCAAGTGATATGGTATTCATATGCTTTAGAAGAAACATTACAGCTTTAATTGAGGGTCAGATGTGACAATTTATGAAAAGGTCACATGAAGATGTGGAGAGGTACTCCAATTAAGCTTCCATAACAATCATACTTTAATATATATGTATGTATGTATTGCAAGCACACTCTTTAGATTGCTATTCCGTGGACATTTGGAAGGGAAGCCAATAGCCTGATAGTGGCTGGAAATATATCAGCTCTTCTCTTGTGTTAAAAAATACCAGGCAGCTGCACCTCCTGTCTGCAAGTCAAAACAATCCTAATTTTGAAAGCAAGCAAACATGCCAAATTAAAACTGTGTTTTTCCCTCTCTCTCTTAAAACTGCATCAGTTAAAGGAAGGTTTCTGTGCTTCACCTTTTCAAATGTATAATCACAGTGACCTGGACTGTAAAGAAAAACAAAAGATTTTAAAACACCTTAAGCCTTCCCTAAAAAGCCACATGTATCCCAGCCTTAAATGTATTTATGCTAAAGTGGATGCAACTGCAGTCAGTTGGCTACAGTTAAGGGTAAATACTCCCCATCCTGGAGCACTGCCGTGTCTTTCATATGAGCTTGTTCCCGCAGTAGAAGCTCTAAATTAAAATATGCTGGAATTTCTGGCATTTGGACCCTTTTGCCTTCTTCCCACCCACCTTTGGATCGTGACCCCCGTATCATCCCCCAAATGAAATGCAGCGCTCAGTCTAAGGGAGCCTCTACATCCCAGCTTTATGGGATGATGATGATTATTATTATTTTGCAAGGCATAAACTAACCTTGAAGTGGTTTCCTGGCCTATCATGGGAAATGACCACAAGGGGGACCCCAAAAAAGTGGGGGTCCTGGTGTCGGTCTGTATACCGCTTCTTCTTAAGTCTGCAATCAGACCCAGGGAAACACTGTGTCTTCTGCCTGCTTCTTTTCACCCAGCAGTTTTAAATATTATTATTTATTTATTCCAGTGCTTTTTTTTGTCATAGAATGCACCAGAACAGAGTTCTGGCATCTTTTTTCAACAGATTTTCCAAGTTTTAAAAGTAACTTTTGAAAATTTGATGTTTGGGCCACATGGATTTGAATCGCCCTGTCGAGCGTAGCAGGTCGGCGGCAAAATCATTAAAACGGTGCATGCGGGCTGCTTGTGTGTCGAATCCGATGCAAGCGAACTTCGTCCGCACTGGTTGTGATGGCGCTGCTCGGCTTGTGATTGGTCATGTGGTCAAGTGCTGAGTGCTTACTGTGGGCGGCAACTCTTATGTTTCATTACACAACTGACATGTGTGGGTGTGTGTACAGTGATTGACTATGTGTGAAAGGTAAATAATTTCATGAGTTCTGGCACCCTTTTTCTTACAAAAAAAGCACTGTATATTACAGTCATAGACCAGCACCAACAAATGTAGACCAACATAACAGATTAGACAATGCTTTTCTAATTAAATAATGGTTTAAAATGAACTTTAAAACAAAAAGTAAGGATTGGACACTAAAAATTAGAACAACCTAGACCTTAAAACTAAAATATATACTGCCACAGAGATGCGCATATACATAGTACAAGAAAACCCTTTGTTAAAATTCACTACAATTTAAATTGTATAAAGGGTATAGATCTTTTACTAAATACCATGCGAAAAAGTAACCTGAGTATTGCCCTGCAGAAACTGGCTACTTGATATGGGATCTTAGCACCTTTATCGGAAAGAAGGAACTCAAGTTTGGCTTTTTCGGAAAGAATCAGGTTATCCCAAAAAAGTGGAGTAATGAACTCATTACATGCCTGTTTGTAATATGGGCACAAAAAAAGGAAAAAAAAACCCAAAACCTACATATGTTCCAAATCTCAACCTCCTCCATCTGGCATGAACAAAGCCTTTCATCAAAGGGGACGATCTTGTACTTGCCTTCGAGAACGGTAGAAGGAAGAGCAAAGCAGCTGGCAAGGGTAAAAGCGCCTTTAGCTTCCAAAGATATCGAATAGCACATTCGTCCTGCTCTGGGTGTAGGGCAAAAATGGTGGGCTTGTCTGGGAGCTGCCTCCAAACATTCACAGTACACATGGCAAAATGCGAGGTGTTGACGGCACGTGCTTTGGCACGAGTGGCGAATGAGTTCCAAGCAGCAGTTCTCCCTCCGTGGTTGGTGCTGAGAACTACTGCTCCCAGGGGGCAGTAGGATGAACAGCATTGCTATTATTACTGCTCTTGAGGCGCATGTTCAGATAGGAACATATCCTACAGAGATGTGGAACTTTGTCCTGTCGAATTATGCATAGGATCGACTTGGTAGGGCACAATCCAACCAGGCTGGCCCAAACCCTCCGTCCTGAGTGGATTGTGGGCATCCTATACAGGTCCGAAGAAGTGCAGAGGTGCACACTGTCTGCTCCTACCAAGCAAAGCACTTAAACAGAGGAAAGGGCTCAGCCTCAGAGTGAGTGGGCGGGGCAAGAGGCACTGGCTGTATGCGCCATGTGCCAGTCAGGCCTGCCTCGTCCCCTCCCTGCCTGTCTCCAGGCACCCTAGTTCTTGCAGTTCATTCCCCAGAAAGCTCCATTTCCCAGCCTAGAGCTGGGACCCCTGTGGCCAAGCAGTGTCCGGCCGCTGCAGGGCTGTCACCTTCGTCTGTGTGCACCAGTCACATGCCAGGAAGAAATTTGGAAAAGGGACGAGTTTCTTCACTCCCTCTGCAGGCACTTTGCGAAAGCTCATAATTACAAGCTGATTTCACATTAAGATAACTGGAACATGTGTGTGTGACCACAATAGCTTTTTTAAAAAATTTAAAAATGTGTGAAGGGTTTGAATACACTTCCAAGATGCCTGTGTCCAAGCTCCTCTTACAGATCTTGTTATGGCCATATTGTACTGGATTAACCCATCTCCATTGCTTAGAAAGGGACCATTGGCATAGCCTTTATGTCCAGCAAAACCCACGACCAGCTTAGGGTCTTCTGCAGGCAAGTCAATTATTTTTTTTAATCTGATTGGCGAAATGAACCCTGGGGCTGCCCACTAAAGATGGTCATTATCCTTTCTACTAAGCAGCTGCTGAAATGAATTGGTCCTTTTATCGTAATGCAGATTTACAGTGCATTAGGCAATCCATTTTTCAATTTAGTGTACTGCCTCTGATAAATTAACAGATGTCGATTGATTTTTCCCCTCCCTTCCCCTCCCCTCTCCTTCAGTCCCCCTGTTTACACCTGACAGCCAGTGCTTTATAGTTGAGCAGTTATTTGAAGTTATAAACATTATAATTAGCAATTTTTTAATTAGGCTGACAATTAACAGGAGATTTGCAAAGCTGCTAATTTGACATGTCATACTCTCTGCAGTGTTTGTTAACCACCACTTGAGTGAATTCAATTGAATAGAACCGGTGGGGGGAAATTTTTGATCTCAAGTGAACCCTTTCTCCCACTTGACTATAGTTTCCAGCACTCCAGGCAGAGAAAAGAAGATATCAGCAAAATGTTATGGGATGACAGAGGCCAACAATCCAAGTCCTAGAAAATCTATTGAAGTGTGCCTTCAGTCACTGTTCTGTTGACCAGAAGGGTTCTTCTCTTGCCTGAGGCTCCAATTTAGTCCCCTTCATCCAGCTTATTACTAACTCTAGACACTAGTTTAGACCTCAGAAGCATCCCAGGAAGCATACAAAAAAGAGGACAGAGAGACTGAATGTTGAATGGCATCAGTGTAGTGACAACACTGCACACATCAAAACTTCCCCCTAAGAACTTTCTTCCTCCTTCCTCTTCCTCTTCCTCTAGAAAATGGATTGGGGGTTTTGGAGTGTAATAGAGCATTTTTTTCTGTTTGTAGTTGACACTGCAAAATCTGATATTCTAACTAGCAGAGTAGACTCAAGGGATACAAGAACAGCAGACAAAATAGCCTCAGAAATAGGGCAGTGTGCTCATCTCCACTAGTAATAGACTAGAGGTTCACAGCCTTGCTTGTCTTACATTGCAGACAAACAAGAACTCTTGTTTTTCTTGGTGCAACTTGTACATTCTTACAAAGGTTCACTTATGTGAAACTGATAGCAAACACATTGCAATTCTCTTCAATAGCAATAGCCATTTTTTTCTCATTCCACTTAGGCCTAGATGCTCTTGAGTTTTACACCATGCACATTTGAAGATTTATTGTCATTGCTAAAAGATCGGGGCCTTTGAAAACTTCACCATGTGGCATGTCAGTTTCAAAGCTTTCATTCCTGAAGACATCAAGGATCTGGAAATGTGGGCTGTACGCCTCAGGGAAAAAAGAGTAAAATGATATGATCCAGATCTTTAGTTTTCTTATGAAAGATGGTGGAATCCATTCGACTGTTTCTTCTTTATCGAAGGCCACACACAGATAGTTTTCCCAACTTCTGGTCCGAAACAACTACAGGCAACCTGCTTCTGAAAAGGGAAGCAAGAAGATGGTACCTGTTCTTGATGGAGCACCTCTCTGTGTGAGAGAGTTCAGCCCAATTCTCCTAGGTCCCAATCCAATGAATGCCACCTTTAAAACCCTGGCCATAAGCACTTCAGCGCCTGAAAAAGAGGCAGAGCAAGAGAGGACACATCTACTAACCATTCACCTGGAAAAGCACAGAAGCCATACGTTAATTGGGGGAAGGTATTTACGTTGGGGGAAAGTATTTACGTTGAGCTGTTTGTTTAAGCGCAGGAGGATTCCTAATGGAGCCATCAGGCCTCACTCATTGACTAATAGTTTAATTAGGCCCATCTGGTGGAGGCTGTGGAGAGAACTGTCCCAGCTCTGATACTGGCAGAGCGGTAATTTGTCATTGCTTGGCCCGGTGACTGGCACGTGAGCGTCTCCAAAGCCAAACAGAAGCTGCACAATCTGTCTCACATGAGAATAGCAGAGAGCTATTGGAAGCATTGCGAGCCCTTCACCTTGGCACACCCGGAGAGAAATGACACAGTCATTTCCGTGTTTGTCTCCTTCAGATAACCTCCGAGCAGAAATTGGGCGAGAGTTTCTGACAACTTGGGTCACTCTTGTCTTCGTCAGCCAAACCTGTAATAACGGGAAGCTCTTCTAGAGAGGAGAAAAGGGGGTGGGGGGGAGGAAGGTATTTTAAAAGAACCATTTAAATGGTAATGATGCCTTCTGTCAGTGGGTAAGGAGAGTATCCTGGCTTAAGAAATCAGTTTAGGAACCCGAAAAAGGATTTGTGTTAGTTATGAGAAGCACTTCCTCTGTTTGTGTGTTCTTGTGCAGCAACTGGCATAAAACGTTTTGGGAAGAGAATAGGAAATTGTTGTTCAAAACTTGGAGATGCTAATCTCATAATAGAGTAGAAGGAGGAAGGAAATTCTTCCTTCCCCTCAGGTTATAACATGCCTCCCCCACTCAGAAATCCTGCTATGGGGAGCTATTGAACTTGAGCCTACAGATAAAGGGGGATGATGGGTGGGGATGATAGGCTAAGTCAGGACATTCTCTGGCTTAAGGTGAAGCCATAAATGCCTCCCCCACCCCCACGCAAGTCATGGGACAGAAGTTGGAACACCAACCGTGTTATTTTGGTGCATCCGACAGAAAAACTTGCAAGCACATCTTTCCTTCCCGGGCAGGAAAAACTAAATTAATAGCTCATAGGTATATAATACATTAATAAAAGTAATAAATTAACAACTAACAATAAACTGCCTGTTTGTAACATTAAATATTGGCCTCCTGAGCGGGCTGCCTCCATATTCCTGGATATAGGTATGTATGTGGATCTGTATTTCAAATGAGAAGCAGCATATAAATATTTTATTTATTTATTTATTTATTTATTTATTTATTTATTTATTTAAAACATTTCTATGCCGCCCCCATCGCAACAAAACCTCGGGGCGGCTCACAGCAATACTCACAATATTGTGAGTAATGTATATAATGAACATATAAAATGACCTCAGCCACACTTCTCAACTGGACATTCAGATCAGAACTTAGGTGTCCACTGCATTTTGCACTTCTCAGTTTTCTGGCACACTTCTTGGCCCTCTTGATGTTCCCAAATACACATTTGAAAGGTTTTTTTAGGATTTTATCTTTAGGGAAAAGTGCAGAATCATTCAGCAATGACAGGGAAACAATTATGGGCAAGAAGATCCAAAAGTGCCACAACCCAGGAATAGGTGCCCTGTTGCTAGTGCGATCATTTCTGCAGCTCCAAACCAAGATTCCTTTGCCATGTACATTGGCCAGCCTGGAGGCCACAAATTTCCATAAATAACCCAGTAAATGCAAAGCATTCCCTATCCATTTGTGGTTAAACCACATACAAATGATATTGCCTCTCAAAAGGGTGGATGTGAATCACTGCCCATCTGGGCAGATTTCTTGTCCCCATCTGAATCTGCTTAAGAGCAAACATGGAGGGGATGGCAGCATCTGTCCCAAGGGGTACGTAGACACAACCTGAAGATGGAGAGCCTTCATCCCCTCCATCAAGAGCCCAGCTGTGGCATTAAGCAGGGATAGCTGAGAAGTTCAGCTCTGTTAGTTTTGATAAGACTTTGCCAAAATTCTCCATTCATATTCAAGACAGAAAGAACTTGAGTTCTTTATCATATGAAGGCAGGGGAACGAAACGGGTTCAGCCATGCCTAGCCTTAACAGCTGCTGGGGAGTTATATGTAAGCTTTCATCTAATCCCCAGAAGAAGTCTTAAGGTAATGGGCTACCTCCTAACACCTTGAATACACCTGGACAGGTGTGTGAATGTTGCCTCTGGACAAGGAGTATACCCCCATGAAAATAGCAACACCTAGGCTAGGCCTCAGATCCTTCAAATTTGTTTCTTTCTTGGAGATATGCCTTAGATAAATTTTATACTAGGCTCGGGAAATGATATCAATTGAATCAGGGATAGGAGAGAAGTGTTCAAGTGGAATAATGTGTAGGCACTGCTACAAGTGGAGATAAATGTATTGACAGACGGTGGCTGATGCAACGGAGCTCTGTGTAAAGACAGGTACTCTGAGGGTCTCCTCCTCTCTCCACTTCCCTATCGTTGGGTTCATGGCTTGTCTGTCATGGCTCTCAACTGCACCAGTTCAGTCTGTCATGCACCTGCTAAATGCATGCATCCATGTTCTAGTAACAAGGGCTATGTCGACTTGAGCTGGCTGCACCCCAGCTAAAGTTTGTTTACACTTTCCCCAACCTTGCATCCTCCAGATGGGCTTAGGTCCATTTTCTGTTAGGTCTTTTCTTCATTATTTATGTATTTGTTCATTAGATTTATATCCCAACTTTTTCTGTTTTAAAGAGCTCAGAGTGGCTTATAAAATTCTCCTCCTGCTGCTCTCAGTCTTAATCCCAAAGCAACAATCCTGTGAGGTAGGTTGGGCTGAGAGTCCATGGCTGAGTGGGACTAGAACCCAGGTCTCCTGAGTCCCAGTCCCGTGCTCTTAACCACTACACCACACTGGCTCTTTTTCCCAGAAGCTCGTCTTGGTACTTGAGAAATCTGGGTATACTGCCTTGTGTTCCATAATGGGAGAAAGGTGGGATTTGAACTTAATAAAGCAAAATGGTTCTATTTCAAGCACAGAAGAATGCAGCTTAAGATCAGCCTTACTGATGGAAATGAAATACCCATTCTAGGAAGCTCAGTTAAGCTTTTCAATGGCCAGGTTTCAAAAATCTTTCTTGAGTGCATAGAACACTTTATGTCAATTAATCCCGCAATACACACACACACACACACACACACACACATATGGGGACACCAGTTTTCTTTAATTTGGTCTACTAATCTGATCATCTTCCTTTTTACCAAACTCCCTAAAGCAGTTGACTTGTCAAATATTTTATCATCTTTTTAAAAAATGCAGGAACATAATGTGGATGCTGACTAAACTAAAAGAGCAAGCACAAAGCTTGGCCAATGCAAACGTAGCAGTTTCCGCTGTCAATGACACTTAGTGACTATGAGTGGCCTCAGGGGAAGCATCACATGTTGAAAAAAACATAAGCGAGTCCATAAATCATTTCCTTGTAGAGATGTCAGCCACCTATCCCACAAAGATAAAGTAGGTAAAGTCACTGAATATTAACAGGGGTGCCCTGATACACAGCAAGGGCCAATGTTTAGTGGCCAACTGATCGCTAGATCTATAGGCAGACTGAACCTGTGCTGAGGTTTGCTCAAAATTAAGGTGCGTGGTCACCCACAGCATTGCTTCCCTAAATGGGTGCTGTCAAAACAAGCTGCCAAATCCAAGAGGAGAAGGGGAAAAGCCTGGCTCATGGGGGGCCCCCTGGTGCTCCTGTGCTGGCTGTCCTCTCCCTGGCCAGGTGGATGCCCCCAGGATGGACAAGTCCCCTTCCTTGCTGACTGCCTGCCCCTCCTTGGCCTGCCTTTGAGCCAGAACAGCCGCCTAGCCTCCCTCTGCTCATGCCTTCAGCATAGTGCTTGTTGAGGGACTCCGGCACCCACACTGCCCTCTTCCTTTGTCGCTCAGTCTCACAGAATACATCAGCATCCGCTGATGATGATGATGATGATGATGATGATGATGATGATGATGTCATCATTATCTATGCCACCAATTTGCTGAAGCTCTCCGGACCGTTCATAGCAGCAAATAAAATGCAATAAAGATGTGATACAAAATACAAAATAAATACAAAAACACAATGAAAAATACAATACAGCATGTAAAAGCCACATTTAAGGCTATATTTTTAAAAAACTAAAATAGTTTATGCAAATTAAGTCTCAAGGCCTGTTAAGCAGTGGACATAATGCCCCTGGAAATTATAAAAATGCCCTGTAAATTATAAAAATTATGAAAAAATTATAAAAAGGTACCAAAAAGATATCAAAATTTGGAGAGCCAGTGTGGTGTAGTAGTTAAGAGCACGGGACGGACTCAGACCATCTGGGTTCTAGTCCCCGCTCAGCCATGGAGCCAGCTGGGTGACTTTGGGCCAGTCACAGACTCTCAGCCCAACCTACCTCACAGGGTGGTTGTTGTGGGGATAAGATGGAGGAGGAGAATGATGTAAGCTGCCTTGAGCCCTTTGTAGGAAAAAGGCAGGATATAAATTGAAAAATACAAATAAATAAAAATTGCATCAAGCAAACCTCAGCATGTAGTTTGTTCCCTAAATGGAGAGCCACCACCTAAAAGGCCCTTCTCCTTGTTGCCATCAACATTCTGTGGAGGCACCAGGTGGAGGCAGGTCCTAGGTCCTGATCATAATATAGAAGCAGGTTGTGGTTGGAAGAGGCATTTTATCAGGTATGGTGGCCCCAAGCCATGTCGGGCTTTATAGGTTAAAACCAGCACCTTGATTGGACCCAGAAGCATATGGAAAGCCAAGACAAGCAGGCCAGGATCTGTTTTAGGTGTTTTTATTTTAGGTGTTATTATTTGTCTGCTGCATTTTGCACAAGCTACAGTTCCTGAACAGTCTTCCAGGGCAGCCCCACGTAGATCGCTAGATTCAGAGAGAGGGTGAAACAGTGGATGTTGGACTCTGACTGTGGTCTCCATTTAACAGCTGCCTGCTTGTTGTTGAACCAAACACTAAACCTAATTTTAGTGCCCTTTTCTTTGTGCAAAACTGGGGTGCAAACCAAAGGAATGAATTTTAATAAATTTTATTTTATTTATTTTTCATTAAATAAATTTTATTTAATAAATAAATAATAAGATAACAATCCTATATGTGCTGATACAGGGAAAAGTACCTACGACTCTCAGCCAGCCAGTTAGAGGATGTAGGGCATTTTTCAATTGTAGTATTTAATTTGTCCCTGAAATTTAAGAAGAATTCAACTGAACTCTTTCAGAAGCTTGATCTGGAGCAGTTTCATTGCCACAAAAAGAGTTGTTCCAGAATAAGCAGTTGCTCAGTTCCCCAACTTATATGATGATTGCAGTCGGAACTACTCAAGGGAGAACTGTTTTGATTGTGCAATTTAGTGCATTTGAATAAATAATCAATCAGAACAATTATACTCTTTGTGTGTGTGTTTTATGTGAAGGCAAAAAATATCCTAGGTGGTAATTTGAACTTTCCATTATGCATTTTCACAGTTATTACTCATAAGAGGGGTTGGGGGTTTGTTTTGTGTTGCTTTTTTGGCAAATACTATTCAGATATGCAGCAACATATTAAAGTTAGGGAAAGATAAGTGTGTTCTGTTGAAGTACATTGAGGTCTTCCAAATTCCTCCTCCAAGCTCATTTTCTATCATTCATATCCCTAATTGCAAGCATCTTCTTTCCCCCCAGTTGAGAAAAATGTATTTTTTAACAGTCCCAATAATCCAAGATGCCTGCTTTAGCCATAGGCTAAAGCATGAAAATGTGGATTTGGAGGGAAATGTACATTCGCACAAGCGCCATTATCACTATGCACTCACAAATATAAATTGCAACAATTCCCAAGAATTGTCCTCCTGCTCATGTTCAGATTATGAATGGGACATATTCACATGATTTATGAACAGGAATGAAATTCTCCTGCATCCCTAGCTACAGCCTGCCCTCGCCTCAGAGCAGGGATGCTTCTATTCGGGGATTCTAACAAGAGGAAAAAACAGGGAAAGCAGATTTGCTGGAGGTGTACACTCACAGAAACACATGGAAACAGAGCAAGTCAGAAGGGCCCTCCTGGGCCATCTAGTCTGATCCCCAGCTCTAGCCAGCTCCGCTCACGACATACCCACCATGTGCATGTCTAGCCTATCCTTGAACACCCTCACCAATGGGGCCTCAACCACCTCCCATGGAAGCCCACCCCATACCCTGGGGGTTCTAACTGTCAGGAAGGACTTCCTGGCATCCAAATTGAACCTTGATTCCTTGAGCTTGGCTCCACTGGAGCATGTTCTGCCCTCCTCTGCAGGGGAGAACAGGTCTCTACCCACCTCCATGTGACACCCCCTCATGTACCTATACATTTACAGTTTCTTCAAACCTACAGGACACACGTGCCGCATATAGGCAGCCCCAAAAGGGACTACCAAGATGGGGTCTTTACAAGATGCTTTTATAATCATCAGTGATAGGCTCAGTTTGGAGGAAGGGTGCAGGATGAGGTGGGGGGCCATATACACATTATGCTAGAAGCATGTAAGAATAAAACAGAAGGGTTGAACACAATGCAAAGAGAAGACAGACCTTCAGAAAAGGCAGACATTAGAACATCTAAGGTGTGCCCCAAAGGACAGGCCTTCCAGGACAAGGATATTAGCATTTCTAAGGCATACGTGCTAGGCAAGACTCGCAGCAAGGATTCCTGATGCGGTCAGGAATCCCATCTCAAGTCTAAAGCTGTTCTTACAGGAACAGACTTTTAGCAGCCATGTTATGGCAGAGCTTTGGCTGATTTTGTCCCGACAAGCATTCGTGTTCTGCAGGCACCTCACTTTGCTCCAGCGCCCAGAAGTCTTGTCCAAGCGATATTTACTGTTCAGGACCTCTGTAGATGGTCTTAATGACTGTGTATGGATATTTGTTTGTTAATCTAAATCACTTTTCATGGAAATCTGGATCTGATTTGCATGGGCATGATATAAAAAGAATGTATATTTTTTCATAGACATTGCTGGTTTGGGTGCATGGGCCTTACTCTATCAGCCACAGAAAGTGTAGCTTTCAGGAGCTAGCATGGCTGAAAGTAGAGACTGAGAGATAAGATTCTTCCTCTTCCGTGTCTGTTTTGCCTGGGTTTGTTCATCGCGTCCTGTTTCTGCATTAATGTTTAGGATGGGAAAGAAATTCATTTAGTTTGCATTTTAATGTTTGCACTTCATAAATCAATACACAAACTAAAACCCTGCTGTCCTTCAATAATTGTACTTCTCAATATTTTCGGTCTAGTACGCCAATCCAAAACTGCACAAAAAATGAAGAATGTATACCCAAAAATGCACTATAGCATACAAAAATGCATTATCTGTATGAAAATGGGTATATGAAGCAATGACGCATACGGTGTGTATATTAGAAGATATGCTTATGAACTTGGTATGAATTTTAAACATGCAGCAGCTGGGGATTGGGGGCCACATTGTTCTTCTCTCTAGAATTCACTGGAGGGGAACATACCCCCGCCAAATTTGCTGTAGCGCCAGCCAAGCCTGTGGCAATTTTGCAGGTAACAAAGAGTGTGGGAAGCACATGTCTTTTCCCCTGCAAAACCTGGCAGTTATTGCAGCCACCATGGTAAATTCAGCAAGAACAGAGTGCAGTGCAGCCATGGGGGTGGGGTGTCTTCCACAGCCCACGTTTCGTTCACCCCATTGTGAACAGAACTGACGTGGCTGGACCAGTGGTTTGACTCAGAACAAAGCCGAGGGTGTTGATAACTCCTGTGCTGATACAGCTGGAATTGCTGCAACATCTAAATGAAATTGCAGGTTAAACTGTCTCATGCACCTGCATGTTGTACTCTTGCATGGCTAAGGCCCGACAATGATGCCAATGTCCAAAGGGCATGGAATTATTTTAGCAGGTAATGTGTAAAGATGCAACATGCAAGCTGCATTGCACATAGAGGAGAAGAAGGTGTAGAAGGGACCCAAACTGCACTCAGTGGATTGGACCTGGTGTAAAACTGATTCCTGTAAAATTGTAGTAACCTGTTAAGGACACAGGTTATAAAACTCCGATGTTGACGTACATTTCTGCACTTCTGTACTTTCTGAACATGGGTGTTTCCTGTTTCCCCTCTGGGGTAGCCATGCAATCAGGTAATGGATGACCTTATTACACTGTCATCCAGTCAGTGCTATAACACAGGGTCGGAAGACCGAAATTACCTCGCTTTGTAGGTGT
The DNA here is from genome assembly GCF_004798865.1 of Varanus komodoensis. Lineage (NCBI taxonomy): Eukaryota > Metazoa > Chordata > Lepidosauria > Squamata > Varanidae > Varanus > Varanus komodoensis. Next base: position 15,668,467 of record NW_025335440.1, on the reverse strand, counting down.
TTTTCTTTCCAAGGTACCCAAATGAAAAGCCTGAAACATTCATTTCCTTTTAGATGAAGGGAAAAGGCAATACATACTGAAAAGCCTCCAACTATCCATTTATCCTTGTGAACAATGATTTGGTTTTTCATATTTTTTAATTATACCTCAAAAGGCAGATACAGCAGCAATGAATAAAATGAGGCAGTGACAACGGGATGCCATGTAGAGTAGAAAGGAACTTGCCCTCCTGTAGCTGCCCCTCAATGATTTCCCCTTCCAAAATCCTGCATACTTAAAGTAAGGAGGAAGATACCATGGCAGAGTTAGGCTGTGTTCAATCTATCCAGAACTGCTGTATTTCTGGAATCGGGAAAACACAGCTGCCGGCTGATTAGTGGTATACAGAAGATGGCAGGATTAAATTAGTATGATGCATGTGCTGTTTCTCCAGGACCAGGCAGCCCTCATATTTAGTGCCAGGCAGACGCTCACACATGGTCACACCTGAGGATCTGGAAAGCGACGGAAAACACCTCTTCCACCGGCACTGGCACTTGTCCCTGCCTCTGCCCATCAGCAAAGGCTGCCTGGGTCTTCTCAGGGTGCCCCAGACATGGTCGGAAGGCAACAAGCTACATCTGGAGCCCCAGATCTTTCCTGCGGAGCCTGGAATCTCCGGGAAACCATCTGCCCCATCACCCTGCTGTCCATGAGTGGCCGCTGACAAAAAGGCGCAAGGGACATGATGGTCTTTTGAACATCTGATCCCCCTGGATGAGCCCTACAAGTGACTCACCGCCTGCTGCCCCAGCTTGAAACTTTCTGTTTCGGTTTCTGTTTTTCCCCATGAAATCAAATGCCCTCTTTCTCTTCTTTCCATACATCTCTTTGTACAAGTTGGAGTTTTTTGGGTCCTTCAAACACACACACACCGGGGGGGGGGGAATGAGAGTAGACTATATGGAAATTTGTGTACCACCACCTCTGTGGGGTACAATCCTGTGGACGGAATAAAGGACAAGAGCCAAAGGGGAAGAGCCAAGATTTACTGAAGGATTGCTGCACCTCTTTCCTACCTACCCCACAGAAGCCCCCCCCCCCCAACCCAAGCTGGCCTGGAGAGAGCTGCACTGGCTGCAGGGGTGCAGAGAGGACACCGGAAAATGTCAATCCCAACTCTGAAGTTCCAACTCAGAGTACTTTTTCTTTTCTGTCTAAACGTGCATAGGATTTTATGCTAGGAAGAATAAATCTGGAACAGAAAGAAAACAAGCAACATCCATTTTTGTAGAAGGAAGATGTGTTACCACATCTTCACTGGGAATTTTGCAACATGGAAACAATTTCCAGTTGTTAGCCAGATGTTTATATTTATAAATATTTATTATACCCTGTGTTTTTTATTTTAAATAACTCAGAGTTCTACATCATTCTCCTCTTGCTGCTCTCAGGCTTATCCTCACAACAACAACCCTGTGAGGAAGGTTGGGCTGAGAGTCTGTGACTGGCCCAAAGTCACCCAGTTGGCTCCATGGCTGTGTGGGGACTAGAGCCCAGATCGCCTGAGTGCCAGTTACCATGCTGGCTCTCAAGGTATCTTACATAATTAAAACAAAAAGCAATGTCTCAAAGATGAATAAAGCTATCCAGTGATAGACACTACAATGTGAACCAAAAATTCAATTAGAACATTAGAAGGTACATCTCATTCAGCTTTCTGTTCACACAGTGGCCATACAGCTGTGCATGGGAAACCCAGAAGTGGGCCATGAGTCTCCTGCCCATGTTCCCCAGCAATTGGTGTGCTCTGATACTGGAAGCAACATAGGTCTGTCAGGATCATTCGCTGTGTTCAGCTTTATCCTCCATTAATTTGTCTCATGCCCCTCTAAAGCCATCCAAACCAGTTTAAGCCACTGCTTCTTGTCTGAAATGAATTCCACGGTTCTCCAAGTGTAATCTATCATTTTCCAGCAGCAGTTTACACAATCCATAACATTTATAATGCAACACAGGTTGAAACAAAGAAGAATTTACATTCTGTAAAGAGTGAACATTTACATTCTGTTTCAAAGCAAAGTTAGAGCTATGTCTGAGGTGTAAAGATATGCCCTTCACAGCTGTTTCTTTCTTTGATCATTTCCTTTTATTTCGTAATGGCACCAGTTGGATAGAATCAATTCCAGTGCAGCAGTTTGATCATACAGCCAAAAATGAAATATATCAAATGACCTATTGATTTACAGCTGAGAATGCAATATTTTCCTATATGACAGGGCAGACATGTTCACGTGAAATTAAATGTCAGGCCAAAGGTGAGGAGATCTTTGTGTCCGCTTCACACAAGCGCCAGCACTCCCTGGCCTCTTAGTGCAACTGGACAGCTTCAGACAGGTCTTTGGCACTAGGCACGTAAAAGGGAAACATGTGATCTACAGGGATTATTATTCTAATTATTCATATATTAATAGCTTTTCTGCTCCTCCACAGAAAGCACACAAAGTGACTTACAGCAAGGTATTAAAATTGGGTATTAAAAATTAACCAAAATAAAGCCACCTATGAAACACCAGCAATAAAACAGGATAATGCATTACAGTGGCAGGAGAGCCCCGGGGTAGCAATGTCTAGATACTAGTGTGAGGGGAAATGGGAAACACCCACAAAATTTGTGTGGCACTGGATAGACGTGACATTTCTTCAACTATGTTTACTGGGAATTTGGTGGATCTGTTTTTCTTATGAATTGACCAACATTTGGGATGGAAGCAATGTGAGATTTACAGATGATGACGACGACGACGATAGAGAAACTAGGATGGATCCCTTCACCCAGGTTCAGAAAGTAGAGAACTGCTGTGGTGTAGCAGGTAGAGCCTTGCACTGGGTCTCGGGACTCAGGTAATCTGGGTTCTCTTCCCCACTCAGCCCTTGAGCATCCTGGGTGAATTTGGGCCGGTTTCAGCCTAACATCGACTTCTGCCCTGTGTCCCCACGGCTGGTATTTTGCAGGTTGGGGGTAGAGCGGCAATGCGTCTTTTGGTGATCCATTTCGAAAGGCCTTGTGCATGTCTATGTGAGTTCGTGAGAGAACCTGCAATGCCCCAGGATGGTGCTGTCTGTTTAAGACAATGCATCTGTATTTTACTGCTCCCTGTTGACTTTAAAACTTTGCATGATAGTTGCAAATAGTGTGCTTGTGTGGGCACATTTTATTTATTTATTTACTTACTTATTTGTGCTTCGAGTGAGGCACCAGGAGAGTGCAGAAACCCTGATCGAAGCAGCTAGCAGAGCTACAGTGATGGAGTGCTGTTTGCAGTACGGTAAATCAGGGGCAGAACAGCCTGGCCAATGTACACTTGGCGTGCTGCAGATTGAGGGAAGCTCTCGGGAAATACGTCCTGCATTTAAACATTATATATTGGATCCAATGGTTCGATAAAGGGAATTTGGTGGAATACCTTTGCCACTGCCTGAAAATATAGTGCGGCAACAAATAAGGGGTTTGCTCTTGTAAGGAATGCTGCCTCTTGATCTTTCTTGATCTCTAGTCCAGAGATGCACCACAAACTTAGATGTCTCTCTCCTGGGTGGGCTACAATTGTAAAGCAGCTGTTCCTCATCCAGGTTTGATACCATGCAATTTGCATTGAAGTGCATGGCAGAAAGTCTTGAGTGCCTTTGATTGGGATGAAGAGAGTGCTTGATGACCAGCTTTCCCTGTCCCAGGTTCCTCCTCCTGAATACCAAAGTCCAGACCAGGACCAGCGGATGAAATGGGTTGGTTGTAGACTGACCAGCAGAAAACAGGAGCTGCTACACACAAGTAGCCTCATGGAGCTGATGGGATCCTGGAGGTCATCTCTTTGAAAGCCTTGCCCAGTGCAGCGTTCCTGGCGGATTGGTGCTCATCCCCTGTTCAGACACCTCCAGCAGAGGACCATCCATCCCTTCCCATACCAATGTGGGCCACAGTTTTGCAGCTGCTGCTGATAGGCTGTTTCTCCTTATAGCAGAGGCCTCTAGTGTGGTACCCACAGACATCCACAAACTTTTAAAAATCATTTTTCCGGTGTTTAATACACATGTATCTATTTTCATATAGTAGTTAATAGAGCAGAAATTCACAAAGCTTTCTGAAAGTTACATGTAGGTTTCAACAAAAGAAGACCAAATATCCAAATAGGTATCTATCTGGGAATCATATATGTATGCTCCTTGTTCAAATATCGAAAGTGCTCTAAGGTCTTCAGTCCACTGCATTTTTGGAGTTGGGCAGTACTCCTCCCAATGTTGCAATGGCCATTTTTTAACTGTCCAGAAATCTTGTTGAATTCCTTTACACTGACCACTCCTAATTTCTAAGAAGCAAGAAAATAATTTAAAAGAACAGGTACATCACTGAATATTTAAAAACTGTCCCAGTACAAAATTTATCTGTATAATAGCCTCCTCCCAAAAAGAAGTAACTACTCAACACTGATAAAACTTAAAAGAAGCATTTTGCTTTATTGCACTACCAGACAGTAACTGAATTAAGGTGCAGTCCTATGGCTGGAAGGAGCTGGCTGACCTTGGGAAAATTCAGAGGTCTATCTATAAACTCGGAAAGCCGTTCCAAAGTCAGAGCTGGGACTCTGAATTTTGAGTCCCTTGCTTCTCCCCTCCCAGCTGACCTAGAGCTATGCCCTCCGTGGCCCCAACCTTGGAGCCAGCATTGGCAGGATGGGGAGGGGGGGATCTAGGCCCTACTAGAATAAGGCCAGATATAAAGGGCTTAGGCAACCAGCTAAGTCTTGCAGGGTGGGAGCAGCATGGAAAGGGCCTTCATCCCCACTCTGCAAGTTTGGAGGGCTAGAGGCAACCGCATTGGATTGTGCTGTTAGACAATGCCTTATTTAAGAAATGTTGCAGTGCCCAATAGACATGTGAAGACTGTATTGCTGAAACACACCTCATGATCCATTGATGTGACAAGTTGATCCATTTGGTATCCACTGATATCAAAGCAGCCATCCATCAATTAGGCATTTTTGTGATCGTATCCACAGCGATGTCTCAAAATTCAAATGTCTCCCCTGGTTTTAAAAGGTTGGGGAACTCTGCTTTGTATGATATGAACTGGGCAATGTATTGCTACAGGTTGTGGTGTGATGGCCAACCCCACAGATGATGCTAGACTACCCAAGCCCATGGAAATAGGCCATGGATAGCTACTGGGACATCTTCTGAAGAATGAGGTTCCATCTTGCTTTTATAGAAGATGTCTCAGGTTGCTATCAAAGCCAGAAGGTGGAGATAAATATATAACAGGAGATTAAGTGATAATTTATGTCTTCCCAGAATAAAGGAAATGCATCACGACACCAAGGGGGGCACCAATTTGCATACACTGTGCATGTGCTCATTGATGTGTACAAAAGCAGATGCAGAAATAATTATTCTGCTTTAAATAGAAATGATTACATTTCACCATAGTGTGGAAGCCTTTGACCAGGGTACCTGTGTTCCTTGCTGTCCAGTTTTTTATGGGCAACTTCAAGACCCAGCTTTTCCTTCTCCTGGTTCTTTAAACTTAATTTGGATAAGTCTTCAAATAGCAGATACCTTACAATATAAACTTCAGATGCTGCACACCTTCTAAATAGACCATGCAGTCCCCTTTGTAGAAGAGGACACATGACCACCTGGACTTGTGATCAGCATGGTACCATTTGTGTGAGCACCTTGACACTCCCATAAGTACCAGCTGTCTGCTAGTAAACCAGAATCAGTGCCCAAATTAGGAAAGGAGGTTAGGAATCCTTTGAGGACCCCAACACGACACCTCCTTTCCATAAAAACAGTAGCGAATGGAGGCAGGCCCACACTGTCTCCCTTGCAGGGAAGAGGTTGTGCTGGAACATTTCCCCATGATCTTGCAGGACCTCTGGAGAAGCACCATGGCTCATGGGTAGATCCTCTACTTTGACTGCAGGAGGTTCCAGATTCTATCTCAGCATCTCTTGGCTAGGAAAGAATCATGTCTGAAACTTAGAGAGCCACTGCCAGTACATGCTAACAATATTGGGGCAGATAGACCACAGCTCTGGCTCATTTTAGGGCCATTGACTATGTTCCTGCCAGTCCCGGTGAGTTTTATTGACTGCATTTGTGGTCAGACACATTATAGTCTAATAATAGATCTGCACTACATCTGCTGGTTGTGTGACTCATCCCTTAGCTACACCAGAGGCAGAAGACAGCCATCATCTCAAGCTGCAGTTGGCTCTGATAGTCTTGTCCTGCTACCTTTTGGTGGCAACTCATCTTCAGTGAAATCTCAGGACTTTCTTGGGAGCGCATCCAGTCTTCCCAGCAAAGTCACTCTGGAGCATCATTTCCTTCAAGGAGATGGAAGGGGTGCCTGTGTGCATGTGAGTGTGTTCGTGTGGCAGAGAAGTGGCTTATCTCATCCATGGTCAAGCAAATATTGCTGGAGCATGGACTGCCTTTTCATGCATAGACAGCAAATGGACTGCGATCAGGGCTAGGTGTTGACATGTGTTGGCAATTTGAGAAAAGGGTTTGAGAAGCCACAACATCATTAATTAAGATCACATGTCTTTGTCACTGAAGTGTAGCCATGCATTTGTTTCTCTGGTTCACCAAAGGGTAACAGGGATTGTGTCCATGCATGTATGTTTGTGCATACAACTTAATCTTTTCCTGTAGTAAATGTTTTGCAGCCAATGGCCTCGCACTCCCTCATTATATAAATGGGACAAATGTATCTTTTTCCCTGTTCAAAGACTCAGTTCAAACAAAGACCCAGAGCATTTGCAAGTGCTGGAATTAGGCTGTTCATATCATTACTTTAAATGAGAATGCAATTATGCCATCTGCATTCAATTGCGTTCCAGTCAAACCTTGTCATCACCTTTGCCAAAGTTAACATCTTTGGGGGTGTTTTCTTTGTAACAGATTTCCCTGCATCTTTAACCTATTTTAAGATACCAGCACTGAATTTAGAGCTTCATTACGTAAAAGTGCTTTGTTGGATTTTCTATTTTGTTTTAAAATAAAACTCATACCATGACCTTTAGGGATGATGAGCCACATTTCTCAATCTGCCTTAAAGAAAAAACAAAAAGGCATCCGTTAGCTAATTTTATTCATTCTACTTTGTTCTGCCTGACAGTTTGCAAAGTACTTTAATGCAAGATCACTCCTTCCAGAGTTCAGATAGGCCCTTTCAACTGCATTCTTACAGACGTTGAAATGATGCTGAGAAACACCAACTGCTTTTAGGCCAAATTTTTCTCTAGGAATTAAAGCGTAGGCACTGCATCTTGAAAATGTATATAAAAGCTTCATTTTGAAACTGATCGCCTTCACTCACAGGCTTGAGGCATAATCCTATTCATGTTTAGACAGATAGAAAAGTCTTACAACATGGTTGGCTGGGTAATGCTGGAAATTGAAGGAGCTTTTCTGTCTAAACATGCATAGGATTGTACCCTTAGAGAGTAAGAAGAGCTATCTGAAGAATGGGTCTAGCAAATGTAAGAAGACTTTCTAGGTAATAGATGGATGGGAATGCCTGTCTTGTAATGCAACTGGAATCCAGCTGTATCTGGCATCTTGGAATCCATTATAAGAAATGTGGAGGTTAGAGATGGGAAAGACAACGTGCATTTTAATGAAAACTCATGTAATGCTGCAGTTTCAAAATGTGTATGAGCCAAAAGTCAGTTATCCTTTGAAATGTCCACATCTCTGAATGTCATGATGGTGTTCGCAGCTGTGTGCAAAATGTATAGAGTAGGGGAAAGTACAAACAGAAACATATAGATCAGTGAAAATAATATTCAAAATGTATTACTTTGGGGAAACTGCTTGCAAAAATGTGTACATTGGGCAAAGTTATGTGTAAAAGTGCATGCATTATATAAAACATGCACAAAAATTTATCTGCTTCATCCAATTGTAATGAAAACACATTCTCGAAGTTCAGGTGGAACCAAGCAACACTCGCAAAGTGAGAAACTGAGGGTACAGTCCTGTGGCCTCCTCCCAGTACCTGGAGTTGCCATAGGATAGGTCAGAGTCCAGCTGCAAGCTCAGAATCTCCCAGGGCCCCCCTTCCTCCTTGCAGCCAGCGTAGTTTTTCTAATACTGGCTGGGCTGAAGCTCAAAGAATCAGTGGGAAGGGGAAGAGTGAAGTGCTGGTCTTCTGAGCAATCCTAGAAGTTACTCACAGGGAGGGGAGAAACATTTCAGCAAGTGAAATCAAGAGAAGCATGGAGGCAATCTTCAGTCCTTTGCCTCCCACTGGATGTCCATAATTTTCCACCTTTGTGGTTTAAAAGCAGGCACATCCCTGGCTGATGTCTGAAATTATTGCAACAAGGTACAGTGAGGAAGAGGAGGTGGAAGAAGGAGGGAAGAACTGAACCTTTTATCAGTTGACAGCTTTACCACACTCACTCTCACCCAGTGGTTTTCTCAGGCCTCCTCACTCTGCGACCTGCAGATTTCAGTATTATAACTTTTAGGTGTTTCAGTCCTTGGAAATCCAAGAGAGGTTGAACTACGTCATGCCTGACTTCTGGTAGCCACTGGGCTTGGATGAGTTCCACTTTTACAGCTATACTCCAATGCGAGGCAGGGTGCTATTTGAAAATGTGTGTATACGCTCTCCCGCAACTGAAATCCACAACTCAGAAAGCAAGGCTCATTTCCTTGAAGTGGTGCTATCACACATAATATCATGTAGCCTGAAGGGCCTGATTATGCCTCATCTTGGAAGCTAAGCAGGGTCAGGCCTGGTTGGAATCTGGATGGGGGACTTCAGTGTTGTGAACCACCCAGAGAGCTTCGGCTATGGGTGGTATAGAAATATAATTAATAATAATAATTGCTGACCATGAGAAATGCCGAGAGTTGTAGGCTGCTTGTGCCCTACCCCCCTGTCCAGGGGTGGTGTGTCCTCTTCCATCCTGAGGTGAGCAGCCTTCACAGAAGGGGAAAACTGCAAGGCCTTGGAATTTGCTGCAGGAGATTTGTGGGGAAATGAGACTTTAGTGGCAAAGCTCAGGGAACCAAGGTTCCATTTAGATACCAGGGAGCACTTCCTGACAGTTAGGACCTCGAGGGTGTGGAATGGGCTTCCACGAGAGGTCGCTGAGGCCCCATCGGTGCGGGTGTTCAAAGATAGGCTGGACATGCACATGGTGCGCATGTCGTGAGCAGAGCTGGCTGGAGCCGGGGGTCAGACTAGATGGTCCGGGAGACCCCTTCTGACTCACTCTGTTTCTATGTTTCTAGAAGTGTGTGTAACCTCAGGTTCTGTTGCAAGCTACCCCATACTGTGAGAGGTAGGTCAGTGGGGGCCTTTGGACAGAGAGCAAGAAAGTCCCCACCCGTTTGGTTGTGTCTGTGAAATTCCAGTGACATATTTGTGTCATATGTTGCATATGATGGGCACAAGAGTGAGAGCAATACACAGACTGAAAGCAGGGGTTCAAATGGCCCTAGCTCGTACCAGATGCAACACGAAGAGCTTCTGCAAGGCATGAGTCCATATGCTGGCTGCATGGGACAAGCAGGAATCTCCAACTTTCAGCCCATGGCTCTCCCCTATCACAGCTGCCCACGGAACTCCTCTGACCAGTCCAGTAAAGAACCCCAGTGAAAGTGTGATACTAACAGGTGGCTTTTAAACAAATCTAATAAATGAATACATATTTAGTAAATAAACACATTGCCGTGAAGTTCTCCGACTGGTCCAGCCCACGTCAGCAACGGATCTTATCTGCTGGGTGATGATGGAAGCAACAGTTCCCCGTGTCACCACAAATCTGACAAATGCACAAATGTGTGAAGCCCTGAGAGCAGCAAAGCAATAACATGGCATTGCTTTCGATATCAGCCTGGAACAGCAAGCTGACTTTTGGCTTCTCTATTGGAGTAGTGCGAGAGCAATTGCGGTTATTTATCATGTGTACGTCTCCACCCAATGCATGTGGAGCTCTGGCATCACATTAGCAAACATATGTCATTGTTTTGCATCTAAATGAGTGTTTGCAATGTGGGTTTTTCAGGGTGCCAGGGGGAGATGGGGGGGGGGGGCGGAGCAGTACACGTCACCTTTCTCCAAGCCATCAAGACTCCTTTCTCATTCCAATCAGTCCCACCTTTATCAATGATTAGAAGTCTGTTCTTGCTCCACTTAGCATCTGATTTAACATTGTGCTTGAAGAATCATAATGTCATCCAAGGAGAGCTGGGAAGAGAGTCTTTTTGCCTTGCAAGCCTACTGCACATCAAGAGAGAAGAGAAGCAAGATTCACTTCCCTGTTTATGACCTGACTCCAAATGATACACTCTGCTGGAGAGAAGGTAATTTAATGCCCATTATTATCATGCAATCCCGAGCCGTCTTTTGAAGCCGTCAGCTTCAGAAAAATCAACTCCAGCTGCCTAAGTTCATTTAAAAACCTCAGCTGAGCTTTTATCTCACACAGTAGCAACACGCACACACCAAAGGAGACAACCCTGCTTTCCTCTGACACCTTCTCCCTGTTTTCTTAAATTAACCCCCTTTTCCTTCCCCTAAGCAACAAAGAAAAATATACTTTCAGGCTCAGGGATACAGACAAGCAGCAGCAGGGAAAAAAATAGGAAGAGAAGAGGGATATACTAATTAAATCACTTGGACCTTTAAAAAAGCATTTCCGTTCCTCGCAGAGTAGTGCACAACTTTGTTAATTCAGTTGTAAAGTAAATTATTTAAGCTAATTATTAATAAATCATTAACTACACTTGTGGCGGGGTGAAATACTCTTGCAAAGCTGTTAAAATGCAGCAATGCTTTGCAAACTGCCTAGATAGTCCTACGGGACTGTTAGCACAGAATATGAGCTTAATAAATAAATTAATAAACTGTACTAGTAGTGGGGAACTCATGTCATGTCATGCCAAATAATAACAATACACAAACTGCAACAACAGTCAAGCAGTTGTGGGGAGACTGACATTTTACAGGTTACTACTTCAGCCACAGAAGCATTTGAATCCTATGCAAACTACTTTCCCATAAAGTAGAGCAAAATTTTAAAAACCCATTGCAAGAAAAATAAGCCGAAGTCCTCAGGCAGCCCTGGCAGAATCAAGGGAAGAGAACTGTTTGTGTACACAGCTGGAGCGTTGCTTGCTCTCTGTGCGGCATAGCGGAAAAGGCAAGCCCATTGTAAAAGTGAAGAACAGCTCATCTCTTGTGCTCCGAGAACGACTTGGGCTGAGTGAAACAGCGAAGATCTGGCACTTGGACTGTCTGGTTCTCAGACACACATATCCCTTCCTTGGAACTTGACCAAATGGCCTACATGATCCTCACCAGGAGTCACTGCGTGTGCGCACATGCCAAAGAAAGTGGGTCAAACGAAGTCCTAAGTGGGAATAGCCCATAAATCTGCGAAACATGAAAACCAGGCAAGGTTTCTCAGGGCCTGCCCTGCAAGCTTCAGCAGCTGGTTTTTTAGGCGCATGTATTTTGCAAGTCTTGATTTGCATTTTTTTTTTTTTGGTATGCTTTTACTCAAATTTCCGAAGAGCATATGCAAAATAAAAAACCTGCCATAAAATATCAAAATATGTATTATGGGTGGGTCTGTGTATTTTTTATTTTCATTGCATCCCACTTTTTTCTTCTTCCAAGGAGATCAAGGTGGGTCAGGTGGCTCCATTTTACCCTCACAAGAACAACCCTCTGGGGTACATTAGACGGAGTCTATGACTGGCCCCAGGCGCAAGCCCAAGCCTGTGATCTGAGCGAGGACTAGACCCTGGATCTCCCAGGGCCTCACTCCAGCATGCTGGCTCTGCAGTCTGGGTTTTTTTTAATAAGTTTTATTTGAAATTATAATCCTAAAAAACAAAAAGAAAACTACAAACAACATCCATCATCAAAAACATCGAGCCCGCTGGGTCAGCCCCAACACCCTTCTTTTTCCATTTATGATAACTTAAAAACATATTTAAATCTATGCCAAGTCCCGTTTCTCTAGCCAGTAATAAAAGGAGTCCCAAGTTTGATAGAAGTTCTCCAGTCTGGTTTTGTCAAATTTCCTATTTTGGGGAGTGCCAACTTACAAATGTAAATGCATTTGTAAAGATTTCTAAGACAGCAGTTTGGCATAACGTGGAGTCAAAGTCACCCAGAAGTCTGAAAATCACGTGGAGTGCCTTGCTTTCTCCATTCTCACATCCCTCACTGTAGCAGACACTACCGGGATACCAAACTGCTGAGAGCCGTAAAAAAGGCAATACAGTACCCACACGCACCCACACACGCACGAGCATCTGCAAAGTAGAAGTGACTACGCAAGAAGTGGCCAGAGAAGGTCCTAAGAGCCTCTTGCTGTCACTTCAGCAGCTGTTGAGAATGCTTAATATCTCAGAAGAGATGCTCAAACTCCAGAGCTGCCGTTAAAAACAGAATTTTAAGTTTTGCCCTGAAAAATATTTCAGTCCCCAAAGCGACAAAATTCTTGTGAAGTAAAGGATGTTTTTACTATTATTATTTTTTCAATGTGATTGGAATTAAATTATGAAAATCCCAGTGTGCCTTTTCCTTTTGGTTTTGTTTTGCATAATCTTGAAATTTAAAATACTAATATAAAATACAAGATGTAATCTGCCCTTATAATTTGGGCAGAGTTCTGAGTTTCCCTTTCAGGGAGGAGCAAGCAGGCTCACACATCTGCAATTCAAGGATCAAGCCCCAGTTTTGCAGACAGAAGAGGGATGGACAAAGGCACCTGATTCTAGTCCATGTCAGTTTCACGTGTGTTTTGTCCTAGCATCCTATTTCTGTATCAACATGCTTTTTTTCCCAGACTGAAAAACTGCAGGTGAATTTGCATAGAAGCTTAAGTCCAGACTAAGCAATCTGAAGGATGCTACCCAGCATCTTCTAATTCCCAAGGTTGGAAACACAGCTGCACTGGCTGCTTCTCCAAGGTTAGAAAAATGACCTTGGAGAACGGTAAAGGGAATGTTCTAGGATGCCATGAGTGGAAATGAGAGGCTCCAGCATGCAATATGGACTGCTGGTGTTCCAACCTCCCTTCCCCAATTTCCAGTTGCCACAGTTAGTTTCAGTGGATGAGCTGGGTAATTTGCAGAGCAACGGCATGGAGAATGGCATCTCAGTTGAATTTTTTTTGTTTTGCATTATTCCTCAATTACAAATTTGTATGTATTCAGATGCATTGCTTTACTTAAGAACCACATCACAAAATTTGGGAAAATAGGCAATCCAGAATAACTATGTTCCAATATGCTATATGTGTTGGCAAGCCAGTATGGTGTAGTGTTAAGAGCGTGGGACTGGGACTCGGGGGATCTGGGTTCTAGTCCCCGCTCAGCCATGGAGTCAAGTGGGTGACTTTGGGTCAGTCACAGCAATGTACCTCACAGGGTTGTTGTTATGCAGATAAGTTGGAGAGCAGGAGGAGAATTCTCTAAACTGCCTCTAGGAATGCAGCTAGGGATGATAAGACTAGCAGTTAGATATGTATCAGAACTTCTTTTAACTGTTGATGAGGATTTAGAAACATGGAAAAAGTGAGTCAGAAGGGGTCTCCCAAGCCGTCTAGTCTGACCCCTGGTTCCAGCCGACTCTGCTCATGACACGCCTACCATGTGCATGTCCAACCTATCCTTGAACACCCTCACCGATGGGGCATCAACCACCTTCCGTGGAAGCCCATTCCATACTCTTGGGGTCCTAACTGTCAAGAAGAACTTCCTGGCATCCAAATTGAACCTTGGTTCCCTGAGTGTGGCTTCGTTGGAATGTGTCCTGCCCTCCTCTGCAGGGGAGAACAGGTCTCTACCCACCTCCATGTAGAACCCCCTCATGTACCCATATGTCACCAACAGAGCCCCTCAGAGTCTCTTCTTCTCCAGGCTGAAAAGACCCAGTTCTCTCAGTCTTGCCTCATATGGCTTTCCTTCAATCTGGCCACCATCCTTGTGGCCCTACACTGCACTGATTCCAATCAGGCTATATTCTTCCTGTAATGTGGAGCCCAGAACTGAACGCAATTCAGTAGAGAGTTCACCAGAGTCGTATACAGTGGGAGTTATGCCTCTTTCGATCTAGAAGCCACACTCCTGGCTATGCAACCAAGGGTGGTGTTCACCCTCTTGAACGCCACATCTCACTGCTGACTCATGTTTAGCCTTCAGTCGACCAGCACCCCAAGATCCCTTTCACAAGTGCTGCTCTCCAGCCACTTGTCCCCTAACTTGTACTCATGAAGAGATAGCAGGACTATTAGTGGGACTCAGAAAATTTCATTGCCTGAAACCTCCAACTAGAAAAGATGCTCAGTAGATTGGGGGGTAACTCCCCCCTTTTTAGTGCAAAAGCCCTGTTCCTTTTTGGAGAGGTTCTAGGGGATTGCACAAGTCAAAGGAATGGGCTAAAATATAAGCATATTTCATCTTAGGGGCATAATCCCCCCTGAGATCGGCGGGAGAGGCCCTTCTCCGGGAGCCCTCCGTGAGAGAAATTAGGAGGGGGGCTACTCGGAGGAGGGCTTTCTCAGCGGTGGCGCCTAAGTTATGGAACGCGCTCCCCAGAGGGCTTTGCCTGGCGCCGAAAAACAAATAACGACGGCGCCAGGCGAAGACCTTTTTATTTAAGCAACATTTTAAATGTTAATACTACTGAATTTTATCTGGCCAGGGCGGCTTATTTTATATTGTGTGTTTTAAATTGTTATGATTATCTTATATGTATATTTTAACTTATTGGTTTTATTTATTGTTGTAAGCTGCCCCGAGGCTTCGGAGAATGGGGCGGCATAAAAATGTTTTAATTAATAAATAAATAAATAAATAATCCTAAGCACATTTAGACAGAACTAGTGTGGTGTCTTGGGATTTGTAGGACTTCTTTCTGTCTGAATATGCATAGGATTGACCCTTAATGCACCCAGTGCTGACAGTTAATCCTTAGGAGAAGCATTTTAACAGTTTAGAATAGAGAAAAACAGCAAAAAAACTGGGAAACTACCAAACAATTGTGGGCGAGTGCTGTTGGGGAAGGGGGTGTGGCTATCTTGGAGACCCCAGAGGGCTGGCTTGGGGCATGAGATTCTGCACCCCTGCTTCAGATCTCCTGCTGATTATTTCAGAACTCCTGTCATCTCTTCCAGCCTTGATGCAGGCAGTTAATGATTTCAGACACTTAACTAGCTATTCTAGTAACTGGTCCAAATCAGAATTCAGAATATGTCTGAGTTAACTCTCCCAGAGAATGGTAATGAATTGGCAATTCAGAGTTTATTACTTATTTGAAATACTTTTCCCTAGAGCTATGTCACAAATAATTGCATTAAATTTAAGCAAATTGATTAAGGAAAGTTCAAGGGACATGGACTATGAGACAGGGTAAATACACTTAAAATGAATGTAATATTTCAAATGGGGTTTTATGTGGCATCCTTCTCTTTATACCTGGCACGTATATGCAGAAGTTTAATGTTTTGCTTCTTAAATTCTTATGGGGTTCCAATCCATCGTGAGTATCCTTGGCAAGGATGCAAAGAGGGTGGATTTGGCCTCCCTGACCTTCCCTTTTACCATTGGGCCTGGCTGGTCTTTTTCACTCAGATTAGATTCGTCTCCCTGGTCAGTTTTGGATTCTTCATTACCGGATCCTCTTTCCAAATGGCTTGCATTGGGGTCTTATCCTACCAAAACAGATAATGTTCCTTGTTCAGTTCAGTTGTTGCCACTAGAGAACTGTGACACATATTTTCATGTCAGTTGCAATTTTTATTTATTTTCACATAAACAATTTTTATTTATTTTCCCATTGACTTTAATGGGAAATCTGGATATAAATATTGGCAAGAATATGCTTATTCAGCAGATTTGGACAGGCAGCCTAATTTTTACATTGGATTGCCTTGCCGTTGCAGGCCAATGTTGCTGAACATTTAGCACGCATGCCACAGTGGGCACACAGAGCCCTCTCTCTCGGCATGTGAACCAGGTAGCCCCAAGGTGTCCTGGCATGGTTTTGATGGTTGGAATGTTCTTAGAAGGGGCAGAAATGATGACCTGTGCAGAAAAAGCTACTCAAGGAAGGCTTTTTCAAAATCTCATTATTTTCAATGGAACTTTAGCCCTATATTAGGGTTAGGGGTATGCACCAGCATAGGGTTAGGGGTAGAAAAACGAGGTGTCCTGGCATGGTTTTGATGGTTGGAATGTGTTTTGAATGGGCTGACATGGTGAGGTGCGCAGAAAAAGCTACTCACGGAAGGCTTCTTCAAAATCTCATTATTTTCAATGGAACTTTAGCCCTCTATTAGGGTTAGGGGTGTGCACCAGGGTAGGATTAGGGTTTGAAAAACATGCGGTCCTGGTATGATTTTGGTGGTTGGAATGTTCTTAGAAGTGGCAGAAATGATGAGCTGTGCAGAAAAATCTACTCAAAGTCTTCTTCAAAATCGCATTATTTTCAATGAAACTTTCACCCTATATTAGGGTTAGGGGTGTGCACCAGAGTAGGGTTAGGGTTAGGAAAATGAGGTGTCCTGGAATGGTTTGATGGTTGGATTCTTTTTAATAAGGGCAAAAATGGTGTGCTGTGCAGAAAAATCTACTCAAGGAAGGCCTTTTCAAAATCCCCCTATTTTCAATTGAACATTAGCTCTCTTATTAGGGTTAGGGGTGTGCACCAGGGTAGGGGTGGGGTTAGACAAATGAGGTTTCCCTCCATGGTTTTGATGGTTGGGGTGTATTTAGAATAGGCAGAAATGATGAGGTCTGCAGATAAGCTACTCAAGGAATTGTCTTTCAAAATCACCTTCTTTTGAATGGAACTTTAGCCCTATATTAGGGTTAGTGGAGTGCAGCAGGGCAGGGTTCAGCCAGTGGTTGTGAACCTATGGCACGTTTGCCACAGCGGGCATGCAGAGCCCTCTCTGCTAGCGCGCAAACCATGTCACCCCAGCATCACCGCAGCTGCCGAACTTCATATAACAGCGCACACTGGGGCCATGCACATGCTCGGAGAGGATTTGCCGCATCAGTCGATGTCGTCTGAATCCACAACTCATTTGCCAAGACTCGTCTGAGTTTTCATATGGCCAGTCAGTGCACTGCCAAGGATTTTTTTTTTTTTTTTTGCTTAGACTGTCTATGTGTTGTTTTTTCTAAACTGAAACCTCAGTTTTTAGGTTTTATTGCAGTGTTGGCACTTTGCGATAAATAAGTAGGTTTTGGGTTGCAGTTTAGGCACTCAGTCTCTAAAAGGTTTGCCGTCACTCTTCCAGACAAAAGCTTTTCACTATTTTGCACTTGCATGTTGAATATAAATTTCCAGCTATGGCTGCACAGCAATATACACAACTGAATTTTTTCTTTGAATCCAGATTTGATGCTGCTGCTTTTACAGCTTTAAGATATCCTGTGTTATTGGAAATATTGATCAAGGCTATGCAGCTACATCAATCTACAATTCACATGAATAAATATGACGCACGAATTCTCAACTGGGAATGGAATAATGAACTGGAACACTCCATTTTTCCCAATCAATGGATTACTTCTTTATTAACTATTTCACAAGAGGTTATGTCTCTTAGGCTACCCTCAATTCAGAAGGGGGAAATCATATTTCTAGTATACTGGATGCCACATCCAGTATTAAGCTTCATTGATAAGCTTCTTTGATAAGGGCTTAATTAAATTTTCCAATTGTTGGAGATGTAATGCTGCTGATTTCCCTTTCTTCATACGGTTTGGCAATGCCTAATGGCAGCCTCCTTTTGGGAGGAGGTAGTAACTCAGATAAATCTTGTGATGGAAAGTTGCTTCATATTTAAGGATACACAAGCCTTTTGGAATTACCTACCTATCTCTTGGAGTTTAAAGCAAGGTCTACACAAATAGATTTTCCATGACCTTTTCACAGCTAAAAGTCTAATACTATAACATCAGGTGGATAAATAGCCACCTGAAATAACAAAATGGATGGAAAATTTAATGAAACTTTCTATTTTTGAATAGATATAGTCATAATCCAGAAATGGATAAATATTTTGTCTACTTTTGTTTATGCATATTTCTTTTCATGTGTGTAACTATCATTATGTTGTTATTAGTTGCAAAGTCATGTCCGACCCATCGCCACCCCATGGACAACATTCCTCCAGGCCTTCCTGTCCTCCACCATCTCCCGGAGTCCACTTAAGCTCACACCAACTGCTTCAGTGACTCCATCCAGCCACCCCATCCTCTGCCCTCCCCTTCTTCTTTTGCCATCTATTGTTCCCAGCATTAGGCTCCTCTCCAGGGAGTCCTTCCTTCTCATTAGGTGGCCAAAGTATTTGAGTTTCATCTTCACTATCCGGCCTTCTAAAGAGCAGTCAGGGTTGATCTCCTCTAGGACTGACCGGTTTGATTGCCTTGCGGTCCAAGGGGCTCGCAGGAATCTCCTCCAGCACCACAATATAACTATCATTATAGATGTTTTTAAATCTCATTCCAAAAGTGATAACATTATATTTTATTCCTTTTTTTCTTTTCTGTAATGGTGTGGCTTGGTTTCATTTCTTAATACATTAATAGATACTACTATATTAGACAAACCAGTCAGATGACTTGCAGCAAAACCATCCATTAGTTGAAAATCTGTTAAGAGAGATAGAGACAAAGATAGGCATTTTCTTGCAAATGTGATCAAACAAAAATAGCTGGCTAATACAAACAGGTGGGGGGAAGCTCTGTAAAGAATCTGATAGAGGGGTGAAAACCAGATGTATTTTCATAATCACCCTCACACCACATTGCTGGCACCAGCTTGCTATGCTGTGAGTCAAGCCAGCTAATGTATTTCCATCTGTAAGGTAGAACACAATTTGCTCAATTTAAGGGGAAAAAAAAACTTTAGCAAATGTGCATAAAATTGGCCTATTTGTCCAAATTGGCCCCCCAAAATCATGTGGTTTTTGCACAATTTGCACAAATTGGCTGATTGCTTGCAACTCACAATAGATACACATCTTTTTGTGTGCCAGTTTGCACAAAATCCACAAAATATCATAATGCACAGAAATTGCGCAAATGTGTACAAATTGCACAGCATTGTGTGGATTTCCTAGTCTTTAGAAGACAACGCAGAATGTTGGCCTCTCGTGGAGAGGAAGGTCCACAAGAAAAAAACCTGACTCAGTCCAATTACAGTCCTCAGATTGGAAGCAGATAGAAAGTCTGCTCAGTTTAAACGCGTTGGACATCAGGCTATCCTGGACAGCCCATGACATGCAGCTGCCCAAATTGGAGGACAAGATGTATCTCCAGTGCCAGAACTACGGATTCCAATCACACTGACAGCTGAATGTTGCTTCAGCAGCAGTGATGGGACAGCTTGCTCCCCATACTTGAAAGCAGCAAGCAGGTGCAAGGGAGTCTCTTTCTCCTAACATTCTCCTTCCACTCTCCATCCACCCAACATCTGCAGCCTGATGTTACTAGCCTCATGGTAGGCTGGCCTGATGACAACGTGATTGCTGGAGGAAGACTGAGTTCCTATTCGGAGATGCCTATAAGAAGAGCATGTGATGGGTTGGAAAAGCCAGGCTCTTTGGTTTAGGCATAAGGTGCCTTCTGGAGAGGGCAAGTGGAGCATAGACTCCTGCAAGGCTGTGGAGCAAGAGTGCCTCAATTTCTCCATAGTTCTTGACTAGTGCCCTGGTGCAATTAAAAGATAAGCTTCTTCTTACACCAGAGTGTTCCTGATATTAAAAGAAGATTTAATATAATTGATACGGACAAGAATTGACATTGATTCCATCAACACCTTCAAAAGGTTTTCTTCCATCCATTTAAAGAACACATGGAGAACCAAGCACTGGATCTGCCTGCTCCATTCCTGAAGGGGAAAATCTCTATGTGTTTGATCACATAGAGAATTTACAATGCATTCAGTTAAAGGAGAGGCATCTCCCCATGCCAAACTTTCAGCTCAGTACATGGTGGTTGGGAGTCAGGTCCATGTAGACAGAACTGGTGCATGGTGACCCTCCCCACAGACATGTTCTTTTTGGTTGTGGCATGGAATGAGCTCTCCAAAGTGACACACCGGGCACCTACTTTGTATTCTTTTTGGCACCAGGTGAAAAGCTTTTTATTTTTCCAGCCTTTTAACTGTTTAACTTTATTTTTATTTATTCCAGTTCATCCTGCGCAGCTGCTATGCTTCTGTGCTGAATTATAGCCATTGCAATGGCTATTGTGGTTTTGTTTGTATGTGTGTGTTTTTTAAATGTTAACTTTTGTATGTGTGTGTTTAATGTTAACTTTTGTTACTTACCCAAAAAGCTTCAGCTGTTGGGTAATATAGAAATGAAATGAAATGAATTGCAATGAATGAGTGAGTGAGTGAATGGATGGATGCAGGGCAGAGAAACATGGGAAGTGATCTCATGTCCAGAACTGGAACTTTCCACTTTGCGCAAAGGACCAATGCCATGCTCTTTTCAGTCCTGGGGGATTTTCTGCTCACCAAAAATTCGGACTATGCAGAAAGTTCCCTAGTGCTAATGAGAATGGGACACACTCTGTGTGCCTAGAGTACGGCGCATGCATCAGAATCCTAGCATGTGCTCGTGAGTTGCTGGATCTGGGCAAAAATGATCACACACGCAAGCACACACCCGTATTGATCTGCTTCAGATGTAGCTTGAAGCTATGCAAATGAGCCATGAAAGACCTGAATTGGTTCAGTAACACCCCATTCCATTTCAGAAATGTATTAGTTTCAGTTAATATGCATTGGATCTCAGAGAAACATTGAGACTATCTTTCAAGGGCTTCAATAAAAATTGGCTTCTATAAATACCATCTGGTTTACTTCAATGCATCCAAGTGTGGCAAGAAGGGGGAAGGCAGTAAGCAAATCAGAGGAATTAAAATGCGTTTGTTTTGAGAAGTGCCTACTGGTTTTGGTAAAAAGCTTTATTGTGGTTAGTGAGATATTTTTCTTTTTTAAAACAACAACATTACTATCCGTTGATTTATTTAGACTGCATTTTCCATATGTCAGTGTTGGTTCTGCTGCTAATGAAATGGATTCAATTAAATAGATTCAACCAAAGTATCTGTTCTGGCGGACAGTTCAGTGCAAAAAAAGAACAAAGCCACTAAAATTAGCACAGAATAAATAAATACAGAAGTGAATGAAGCATGAATCGGATGATTCTTTATATGTGTTTATGTGCACTGATGCAACAGCACAATGTGGATTGCAATTCTGTCGCTAAATTGAACTAGTATAGACCAGGTGTATGTTTCTTTTCAGACTTTCTGTTCCAAAGAATCTTTCCACACTGACTTGTGGAACAGACAAATCCCAGAGGATCTTGAGGCACATTTCCAGGAAATCACGTTGCTCATTCTGTCACTGGTCACCGTGAGCAATGTAGAGGTGCCCTGAACCAGCCCCACGGAAGATACCGAGGCCTGTTTCTCTAACCTTTCATGGCTTGGTATACAGGAACCTGCTCCATATGGGCCAGTCAGTTCATCTGTCCCAGTCTCATGGACACTGACTGGCAGCAGCCTCCCAAGGTCTCAGGCAGGAGTTTTTCCAGCCCTACCTGGAGATGTTGGGGATTACATTTCCCTATGATATAGTCATAATCCAGAAACTGATAAATATTTGGACTACCTTTATTTATGCATAATTATTTTCAATGACAATACTATGCTTCATTATATACTAACCCCTAGAGTTATATAACATGTATGTAACTATCATTATAGATGCTTTTAAATCTCATTCCAAAAGTGATAACATTATATTTTATTTTATTCCTTGTTTTCTCTTCTGTAATGGTGTGGCTTGGTTTCATATTCATCATCTGACCTGGAAAGTAGCACGTGGCAATGCACTGACAAAGCATCGCTACAGTGGGCCCCTTCTTTGTCAGGAAGTAAACGACTCCAGTTCTGCACCAGTGACTGTTTCTTAAATATCTTCAGAACCCACCCCATAGGGAGGGTGGGGCATTTATCAATCTGTGCAGTTGCCTAGAAAAATAAACAGAACTGGGTAGTGCATGCTAAAATGTACTTATTTATTCATTTCATTTCTATACCACCCTGTAACTGAAGCTCTCTGGGCTCTTTACAACACTAGTAAATCTAATAGTAGCCTACTGCATAAAGATTCTTGTACTGATGAAAGTAGGGATGGGTAAGAATTTGGTTAGCTTCATTTATTGGTAAAGACATACTAAAATTTCTTCATCAATTGTATGAAAAGTTCATAGAAGTTCAAATGTGAAAGAAATCAAACAGATGGATTTGTTGATCCAAGCTGCACCTAGCTCTTAGAAGTCTTAGTTTCGATTCCTATATATTTAACCAAGTTGGTGGTACTGAACTAGGATTCACACCTCTTATTTTCTCTATGTGCTCCTGATCTTTAACGTCCCTATGGCAGTAAATACATCATGTATCAATACAGGGAATAGCTCAGCTTTTGATTATAGATCCTATTGCTGTGCAAGGACCTATTTTGCTTTGTTTTTGATAAGAATTTTCTAAAATTAACTTATTTTTCCATGAATGGAATGGGAAGAACCTGAAGGATGCTTTGCTTTGCTTTGCTTTGCTTTGCTTTGCTTTCTAATGTCACGTGGAACAGAGTGAAATTGACAAATTTGCCCATCCTTGCACTGAAATGAATCACCCGGGCACTTGAATTATGCTTATGAGTCAGTCCTTTTCTAGCTTCTCCTAAGGCTATCATGTCTGAAGCTGACCAGAGATTTGATGTCCTAAAAAGCAAATGAGGGGCTTGTGGATAATAAATGTGTTCATGTGGTTGCTGGCGAGACCAGGCAATTATCAGCCCAGTCAAATGCATGCATGGATCACTCCTGCCAGGGCTTGATTTTGTTCCAGTGCGCTTTGTTCTAGGCATTCTTGGGAATAGCTTAACAGTTGCAGCTGGCTCAGAACACACCAGCTCATTCACTCCAGGAACATATTGCTCCACACTCCCATTATGGGATGGTGAGCAACCTTTGCCCCATCCGCTTGCTAAGAAGGAAAGTACTCTACAGCCTTGCATTGGTTCTGCAAAACGCCCTTATTTAAACACATCTACCTTGTCCAGGTAATTTGGAAAAAATAAAGGGAGAAGAATGAGGGTAAAGAACAGGACATCACCAAGAACTAATCATTTCAGGATGAGCATTAATCAGAAGAACAAAAGTGTAAAAGGTGCCAGCGTCTAGATATTGGCACCATTCCCTGCATTAATTCCTAGAAGAAGGATAAGCTTAGGAACAAGAAATATAGGCAAAGTTAATGACTCATGAATGCTGAAGTAGGGATGCTACCAAATTCCATCCAGCCCCAGATTTCAATAGGTGCAGTAAATGCATTGAGCCCAAAAGACCTGAATTCAAATTGACCCATCGCCTGGTTGCCACTGGGGAAATCTCTGTCTCTCAGACATACTGTACAGAGCTGTTGTGAGGACAGTGACGGTGAACCTTTTAGAGACTGAGTGCCCATACTGCAATCCAAAACCCACTTATTTATTGCAAAGTGCCAGCACTGCAATCAAACCCGAAAACTGAGGTTTTAGTTTAGGAAAAACAACTCACAGCCAGTCCAAGCAAATATATATATACAGTATATCCTTGGCAGTGCACTGACCGGCAATGTGAAGGCTTGGACTTGCCTCAGCTAATGAGTCGCGGTTTGTGACGTCATTGCCTCGTGTTGCTACTCCTTTCCGAGCATGCGCATGGCCCCTCTGTGCACTGTTATCCGATGCTCGGCTGCTGGGGCGATGCTGGGGCGACTTGGCTCGCATGCCAACAGAGAGGGCTCTGCATGCCCGCTGTGGAACGTGCGCCATAGGTTCACCACTGCTGGCAGGGGATAATGCCTTTTGCACCCCCTGGAGGACGGGCAAGGCAGTTATACCAAATATAGGAATGAAAAGCAGATTGCATCCTCCACTGATGGCAAAGCACTTCGGCCTTTTGCAGCGGTGCCTGCTTCTTCCTTTACTGTGCAACCACGACCCATTTCAAGTGCGACTGTCACTTCGGCACTGTGACTGTCACTCTGGCACCTTTCTCCTGCAAAAGGACTCTTACGTACGGGGTCAGCACCAGCTGATCAGAGAAGTGGGCCAAGGGTTCAGCATCGGCTCACACCGAGAGCCCATTTCTCCTGCTGCTGTCGCTCCTGCCATGAGAAACCTCTCTCGAGGGCCTCTGGGCTAGCTCTGCTTTTAGCATGCCATCTCTACAGTGGAGACGAAACTCTTCTGGACAGCAGCAGCAACAGCAGCAGAAAGGAACTGGCCTCTGGGCTGGCTTTGCTTGGAATGCTGCTGCTAAATTGCTCTGGTGCCCGCATGCTGCGTCCAAGATGCTGCCTCCAGCCCTGCACCTCCCATCTCAATGCGCACTGGCAAAGTGAGTGTGTTATTTATCCTGAAGCTTTCACTTTAGGGCCTTTGGTGTCAGTCAGTCATGAACAGAGCCATCCCACACATGTCTGCTCAAAGGCTCTGGAATTGCAGCTGAAATACATACAGTGTTGCACAGCCGGGTTCCTTTAAGTCGTGTCCAATACAATAGAATCTAACAAAAAGCCACCTCGGAAACCAAAATGAGGAGAATAAGAACTGAAAGAGAGTTTTGCAAAGCTAGAGTCTCACTGCTTTGGATAAGGCAGTCCATTTAGTGGGGGTTTTGGACAAAAACCTCAGATCGTGTTCGTCTCTGCAGGCTAATGTGAAGAGAGGTGACCCGTTGCATGCATTGGTCCCAACTAAGAAGGTGCTTAGATGAAGTATTAAGGCTCTTTCGGCTCCAGATCCAAATCAGCTCATCTGCAACCATTTCAGTGGAAAGTGCAGGCTAGCAAGGAAGGCATTGTGACCATCTCTCCGCTGCTGTTCTCCTGCAAAGACTCCTCTGTATGGGGTCAGCACCAGCTGTTCAGAGGAGCAGGCCAAGGGTTAGGTGTCAGCTTACATTGGGCTCCTCTGGGGACTGCATCCAGGTGGCAGGTTAGACTGAAGGGCAGGGCCAAGAAGATCAGCGTCCTTTAGCTTAAACCTTCCTTTTGCTGCCAGTAAATAACCATTAGGAGAGGCAATTCAAGTTTTTACAACTGGGGAAAAGCTGCACAATACCCAGGAAATTTCTAGGCAAACTGTGATTGGAAAAAGAGGTTAGGGCTGGAGAGTGGCCATCCAGGGGACTTCAGGGGGCAGTGTCCAACGTTGAGCCATATTTGGTTCCCAGGTGTGAGGTTCTGAGGTCAACCCCTGCATTGCTAAGCATTCATGAGATACCCTTTTTCCCCAAAATGAAGAATACAGTTAGGATAAAAGCCAACCACCTGCTAAAACATACTGCTTGAGCAGTCCATTATATATGAGTACAAATTTAGAAATTGGGGATTGTCTCCTTGTAGCCAAGCGCTCATGGGTGCTTTGCCCTCCAAAATACAGTTCTGTAGCAGGAAGATTGCTGTGATCATTCTTCCAGACACCAAGATCAAGGTATGATATTGATGCTCTAACATTTTCTCTGAATGCCTTTTAAAAGATTTACATCTATGGGGCACCTCTGCACTAGTGTACACCTCTTGGATGCCAGTTCTCCAAAGTATTGGTGGCGGTTCCTGTGTCCGACTGCCGGCTTATTAAGTTCTTCTTCTCCAGTTGCAGAATGTGAGACTGTTTTGAAAACATCCCTTAGAGCTAGACAACAATAATTAACAGCGTTGCAAGTGTTGAGAGCAACTAGCTGATAATGACTCAGCCTAATGACGGCGGAATGCAATTAATCATGGATACTACCCATAGAGTTTAGGATTTATACTTGGTTATTATAAAAACAACAACAACAAGCAATGAGGAGAGACCCCTTCTTGATCTTCTGTGCGTTCTGTGTGCATATTAAAGTATCTTCTCTCCATATGCAAAAGAAAGGGGAAGGGGATGCTTGGAGGCGTATATTCCCTGTTAGGTTTCTTATTGTTCCATGATGCCATTATTCACCAGTATTCTCAGCGGAGAGTGGTATCAGGGACAAGCAGCGACTCATCCTTCTAATCTTCCCCGCAGATTCCAACATGCTTCCCTCTGTCTAGACTGGGTCCCTGGATCTGAGGCCAAAAGTATTTACTTCATTTGGGGACTGAATCACAGGCGTGTTGAAAGACTCTTCTGTTTTTAGTGCATTGCGATATCCATTCTGCACACATTTGTGTTTCGTGAATGCTTTTCTTCTTACCTGCAATTTTATGTGTGCATGCACAGGAGGAGAAGGCCCATTGGCTGGCTGGGGCCTGCTGGGGGTTATAGAATATTTTTTCTGTCTGATTATACAGAGGATTGCAGCCTGAGAGAACAATGCAATGCCCTCCAGGTCAGACGCACAGAGCGAGGTGTGGTGGCAGTTACTCTCCTCCTGTCACGGGCATTTTATCTTGCCCGCTGGGCCACCAGAGGGCATCAGGACGAGCCACTGGGCCCCGGTCCCCCCTCCCTCTGTCTCTTTTCCTCCTCTCTAACCCCCAGTTCTGTTCTCAGGGATGCAGCCATATATCTCCCTCCAACCAACACCAGTCTCAAACCGCTTCCTTGCTTAATAATCTTTGCTGTCTCACATAAGTCTCTGAGCATACACAAAGTAGTATGCTGACCCCTGTCTGCTGCTCATTTTCCAAAGCTCTCCTTATGAACCCTTCTGCCACCCGACCCTGGAGGAGTCTTGCTGTGGAAACAGGCAGGCTTCCTCTCCACCCTCTGTGCCCCTCGCTGGGCTGCTCACCTGCTTTGGTGCCAAGCCAGCAGGTCCACCTCTGAAGGAGAGGGTTGGCCTCCATTGGAAACATCTCCTATTTTAACATCCCCTGCATGGGCTGTAATGCCCCATCCTTCCCATGGTCGGTATGATCTGCACCCCAGCCACCCTTGAGCTTGCCTCTTCCGCTGCCTCCCCGTGCTGAGTCCTGGGACCTTGAGCCTTGACTTGTGGCTGCACGGTACCACTGAACCTCCAAATCTGAATCGCTGAAACTAGCATGAGTACCCTTCTGCAAGTGTGCCAGAGGTTTGATGGTACACATGCGCCCAACAGTAGACATAGGCAAACACGGTTTAGACCTGTGGTGGTCCATGTGGTTCTAGCAAGCTCAAAGGTAGAAATATCCTTAAAAGGAAATGGGCAGTGCTCTGAACAATGAAAGCAGAAATATCCACGAAAATAAACAGAATGAATTCAATAAATGCACTTCAGTCCCCCTCCTCCCCCTCCTCCAATCTTTCCTAGTTTCAGAATTGCTACACAATAATTCCATTCTGTAGAGGTGTCTCTACAGGGTTTTTAATGCGCATTTTCCTTCCTGTGTTGCACCTGCTATCATGTTCCACTTGATTGATCCACTCTAATAACTATTTGGCAATTGGCAACTGACTTGAATCTTAACCCTCTGGAGTGAGTTTGTAACAAGCAGACTGGCTAAGAGCCACACACTTCTAGGATGGAGCCTCCAATGAAATTTGGCTGGGAAAGAGAGGGAGTGCGTGTGTGCATGCACACACACACACACACACACACACAGAGTCCACTCTGAATTCAAGCGTAGCTGTCCTGTGAAGTACCTAAGTTCCAGTGTTCATCAGAGTTCTTCTGAATGGCTTGGGTATCTAGCCCTGTAGAGATCAAAATCTAAATGTATCA
This sequence comes from Varanus komodoensis, assembly GCF_004798865.1. Lineage (NCBI taxonomy): Eukaryota > Metazoa > Chordata > Lepidosauria > Squamata > Varanidae > Varanus > Varanus komodoensis. The sequence continues at coordinate 15,640,682 of NW_025335440.1, read as the reverse complement.
TTAGTTTTCTGCCCGACCTCTCCTTGTGTCGTTGTTATGGGCCATCAAGTCATGGCAACTCCATGAACCTGTGACCCCCAAAATCTCCAGTCCTGGGCTGCCCCACTCAGGGCTGTGGCTTTCTTTATGGAGACAAGCCATCTCCTGTTGGTTCCTCCTTTCATTATTCTGTCTTTGACTTTCCCTAGCATGGCTTTCCCTCTCTTTCTTCCAACCAAGTACTACAAGCACAGGATAAAAAATAGAAAAGTGAGACCCCTGAATCCCGATGTAAATGCATTCTTAAGCAATTTTATGCAACAGCAACACTGTAGACTTGATGTCTCCAAAATATCCCAGTACTCAGCAGTGGAAACATTGCTGGCTCCTGGTTTTGAAGCCCTGGGCAAGACTGGAGCTGTCCACAAAGGCCTCTTAAATGTATCCACCCTATTAGTGATCATAGAAATTGGCAGAGGGAAAGAAATTCTCTGAAGGGTAGGGAAACTCAAGGAAAGGTGTGTTCAAAGCTTGGCCTCCAGTTTGCATCTCCCACAATGCACCATACTTAGCATCAGTCCAGGGCATTGCGGAGGGAGAGTGGAAAGGTGGTCACCATGGACTGCCCTTTATACAGAGGAATTTAAGGATTCCAAACAGCACCATGGTGTGGAGGGGGAGGTATTGTACTTAGAAGGCCTAAGGAATAGTCTTAGTTGCCTAAGTTCTTGAAATGTGCTTCAAATCTTTAATGAAATAATATGTTTACTATTATTTATATTTTCTATTGCATGCTATTGTATTTTATTACAATAAAAACACATCACCCAGACAGCTTTGACCATTGGGTGGTACAGAGAGGGTTAGGATGGTGCTGATGTGATGAAGATTCTGCAAACTGGCCCTTTAGGCAGGCAAGAAAGGGAACTTTGCAGAACAGTTTGAAGAAAATGTCTTATCGGGCATTTTGGCTGGGCCCTAACGATCGTTCTGCAAGGTTAAGCACCTTTTCCAAGGTCTTCCAAACAGTCCATTTCCAAGGGGTGTTCATGGATACATTTTGCGTCTAATGCAGGTACTTACAATGCCCCATTTTTCTGCCTCATTCTCCATGTATTTTATAATTTATTTTCAATTTCTCTGGGAGGTGTTTTGGAGCCCACTGAATCCCTCTGAGGCAGCTGAGGGTGCTGTGAGTGGATCACGTTTCCTTGCTCTTCAGCCTCCCAGGCCGCCTGCATTTCCTGATCTGTAAAAAGCCCTATGGGATGATTCCATCAGGAGGTCTTCCCCTAGGCTTTAATGGAAGTGCACTAAGCTAAGGACGGTCCAGGCTAACAGAGAAATGAATGTCCAACCAAAGACCGGTCAATTGGCCAAACTCCCCAGTCACTTCATGAGGAAGGCAAGCACAGGGACACTGAACCCAAGCCATGAGAATTCCTCTGAAATTTTTCTTCCATTCTTGCTCCTCAGCCTTCCTCTCATCCTGGCCTCCACCTGCTTGGCTGATGGGCAGAGAGGCAGTGGTTAGGCAGGCCTTGGCATCTCCTGCTGGTCTTGCTCTCCGTGGCTGTCCTCTGGGCCAGGGCAAGAGGCAATAAAAGAAGCAGGTCACAGGGGTGAAGAGGATGAAGAATTCTAGGTAGATTTGGCCACTGAATCGCTGCTGAGAGAGCGGTCCTTGATACACGTCCAACCAGACCTACCCTCAACAGCAGCTCTAAGAGGGATGATAAAATGTGGAAGAATAAAATTATGCACAAGCCTAGTAGGAAACCTACTTGGCAAGTGCCTAACTTTTAAAAAGCTATAATGGAACGCTCTCAAAATAAAACCCTCCCTTGATAACCTGAGCTAAGATAAAGCCTTCCCACCATCACCTCACCTCTGCAGATCCACGTCCAATCTTTGGGGCATTTTATCTCCCCTCCCTCCAAAAAGCATGGCCAAAAAGAGATTGGCTGAAAATATCACCCGCTTCTTCCTGGATACTTCTCAGGAGTTCCCCAGAAAAGAGATTGGTATCCGCAGCCACAAGTCCCTGAACAGCTGTTTGCCCCGGTGGCTTTTCCAGGCCACATGCCACTGAGTGCTGGATGCATTCTGGCTCGTTCTCCTCTCCAAGTGGCAAGACAACGAGGCCCCGTTAAGCAGGTGCCCCTAGAATGCATCCTAGAATAATGTACACCTGCCTGCAAGGCTGTCGAGACAGTGTGTGATATCAGCAACCTCTGCACCAGAGAGGCAGTTTCCCGTGCAGGCTGCTTTCCCACGGAAAACCCGCTGCCAGAGACAAGGCGTAGGTGGCTAGTGAAGGGATGAGGTTTGCTTCCATCCCACATTGACAGCAGGTACAGATGATAAAATGCAGACTAAAATCCTTCTTAGTAGCATGGTGAAAATACTCTTTGTAAGAGTATGAATGCTTCTGCCATAATCAAATGTTTTTCAAAAGGACTAGCCACTCATTACAACTATGATTTTTCATGCACTGCACTGCCTTTCTACAGTTGTTTCTTTTCCCCGACTGGAAACTAGGGATCCGTGTTTTCTCGCTTCCAAAATACTTAACAATTTGCCAGTGCATTGCAGTGTATCTAAATTTAGACAGCCAGCATTCATGACTGTAACAAACACCTGTTAGATGTAAAAATGAGCCTATGAAGGATTTAGATACTAATTTACTCCAGTTAATTTCACCACAGGCACACCACAGGCAGATGGGGACATGTTTTGCTCATGGTGGTGCATAGAGCTGCTTGAGGACCATTTAAATTGATCCTATAGGGGCCATTCACACAATAAAAAGCTGCAAACCAAGATATGCTGCTAAGGGGCTGCAGCATCCTGGTCATGTAGGCCTTTCTTCTCTCTAAATATGCAAAGGATTTTTTTTTCCTTCTGCGAGTCAGAAGGGACCTCCTGGGCCATCTAGTCTGACCCCTGGCTCCAGCCAGCTCCGCTCATGACATGCCTACCATGTGCATGTCCAGCCTATCCTTGAACACCCTCACCGATGGGGCCTCAACCACCTCCCATGGAAGCCATCCCATACCCTGGAGGTCCTAAGTGCTTCCTGGCATCCAAACGGAACCTTGGCTCCCTGAGCTTCACTCCGCTTGCTTCCTAGGTACCTCCTAAAGAGGGAATATAGCCAGGTTTGGTTTTTCAATGACATTACTTCTGTTTGCCCTCTTCACCATTCATTTTCAGATATACTTGAAGGAGCTGGAGGTGCCATGTTTCCTCATTCCTAACAGCTGAAGGGGGTTGAAATACACCATTCCACTCTTCTATCCATTTTCCATTTTCAACCATCTGTAGCTATAGAGCATGTCCAGTCCCTATTAGGCTGATTTTGGAGTGGGCTTCCTACTTCTAACTTTCAAAAAGTTTGCTTTTTGTACTACACATTTGTATCAAACTTGTCCCATTTTGGCTCCAGCCGGGTTTGCGACTGGGACTGATATCTCAGTCTTAGTGTTTATCTAAGCTAGATATGGTACAAAGTCATTCTAGACACATTCAGGTGCAAATGTGCAGGCAGAGGACTCGTTTTGGTCAAACACAAAGCTCACCTAGAACAGGTAACAGGGTGTCGCTGGTTTTTTCCCATTATCCTGAACAAAAAAAGAAAAGAAAGCGAGCAAGGGGCTTCGGTCCCCATTGGCTTTCTACATCACTTGCTCTTGTGATGTTTCCTCGAATAGCAGGAGGTATGCAGAATTATGCATTGTTTTCTGTCAAAGAGAAAAATGTCATTTCTTAACTGCTCTGGCTGCTGCGACTCTGAATTAATGTCTCGATATGTGTGTTACACTCACGATGAACATTTAATCTTCCAGGTATAATATTCAGTCAAGAAAAGTCATTTTATTTCCAACTGAATAAGCATTCTATTGTACTGAGCAAGTCAAACAAAGTTATTATTTGGCTCCGTGCCAAGATGTACAGTATAGAAAGGTCATATTTTTAATAGCTTTGTACTCCATAGTAATCACATTTGTAAGCCTGGAGAAATAAACTACTTGAATATATCAGTGTGCATGTTTAACCAGTAATGTGCTGTTTTCAGAGTACAGCAGAAAGTGAAGTTTTCCCCCTTATCTTGCTTATTGGCCTTGTACATGAATGCATAACATGCTAATCATAAGCTAACAGCAATCAGCTCAATAATGTGATTTTGGTTATTACTGTCTTTCACTGAAGGAAGTGGCAGCTTCTTCCCATCCAAGGACACCTCATGCCCATTCCCTGTGCACCAAAAGTGTGGGGAAGGGATCCTAGGAATTGATGCAGGTGGGGGCGAGGGAGTCCTTTTTCAGGCTGCCTTCTTAAAGAAAGAGATGCCAAAGTATGTGAAAGCACAACATAGCAGGGTCAGTAGGCAGCTTCTGGATTCATTTCCACAATGACTCTCTCCTCCTCCTTTTCAGTAGTTGGAGACTTATCCAGATAACTTCAGATGGGTCACTCTCTATGAATTATCAGCTCAGGAGTGGAGCTTGGGCTTGGAAGCCATTCCCTACCCCACTGATCTTCTAACAGAGAGATCCCCCAAATACTTGAAAATAGCATGCCTTGTACCAGTAATCCAGACCTTTCTTGAAAGAAGGGTTTGGATGATGGGGGTCAGGGAGATCCAGTTTCCTGTTCGTATGTGGATGGGCCAGGGAGTTCCTGAGGCTTGCTTGGTACATATCTAGAGATGTTCATCCAGAAAGGTATTCCTTCAAAAAGAACATCCTGTTAGTTTTACTGAAGGGCAGTCCAAACAGTCAGGCTGACATACAATGAGATCACAAAATCAAAGGGTTTTGTGACACCTGAAAGATCAACGTGTTTCTTCTGGGAAAACTCTTGTCAGTCTTTAAGGTGGCACAGCACTCTTAGTAATGATCTAACAAAGGTGTCCCTCTGGAAATAATGTTATCAGGAAATATACATAGAAAAATTGCATTTCCAATCAGCATAAAGCTGTGCAAGAGCATTTGATGAGGGTGAGCCAACTTTTTAAAAAAATCAGATCAGGGATGCAAGCCATTCAACCGGTTAGCTCACATCCTGTGCTGGAAGACCCTGGGCAAATCAGATCTTCCCCTGAAGCTGAAAAGATAGCACAGCTGGGGTGAGACATGTTCAGCACAAGGTTTATGTAACAGGGAGACCATTCCATAAATGGGGCCTCCTGAGCCAGAATGTTGTCTCTGTGATCACAGCTGGAAAACTGCAATTGGAGCAGTGGGTCACCTGGAAGGGAACCTCGGTTGATGAATGCAGTCTTAAGAGAGACTCACTCATGTTGTGGCAGGTGTTTCTTTTAAATGCCTGGGTACCAAAGGCTTTGTGGGTCAGTGGATATTTGTGTGTTAAGGAGCTGAGCACCATCCAGAACATGGTGGCAATCAGAGTTTTCCCAGTTTGGAGAAATGGCAAATGATTCATACTGTGAATCAAAAGATAAGAAAGTGCATTGGAATGCACTCTTCGTTGTGAATTACAGTGGGAACCAATCAAATGAAGGGCTCTCTCTGTGTGTTCACAAAAGAATTGAATGAAGAGGGGGAGTAGAGCATTTCTGAGTCTGAAAGATGGCCTCAGTGGCCAATCCATGGTCTGCCATGGTCTGACATCCAAACCAGGTTCTAACGTTGCAGCCTAGACACTAACTTCCTAGCTGCTGGCTGTGATTTACAGCCTCCATCAAATGCTCAGAGTTGACAAATGATTTTGTTGTGTTATGAAAACCATTTCTGTTCTACACCGCTTTTGAGAATGTACAGCGGTTGCTTTTGAACGTAGCCAAAGTTCAATTTAAATCCCTCCCTGCCAACCTTTGTGTGCCCGAAAGACCCTGAGACTGACTCTTTCAGTGTTCAGGCAAAGGTTTGAATGGCCAAGCAGAGAGCAGAGAAACCTTGAAAAGCGTGTTGAAGAGAAGCGCTCACCCTTTAATGCGGGGCGGGGAGCCTTCCTTTCAGCATTCCAGCCGTAGGTCTTTTTAATTTTAGATTAGCTTCTATTTTTGCAATTTTGTGATAGCAGTTCTTATAAATTGGATTAGATTCAACACACAATCTGATTGGCTGGAAGAGTTATTAAGGAGTAGCACAATGGCTGAAGCTGAATGCCCTGCCAAAGGGACTAATTAATGTCAATTGTATTGATTTTTTTTTCCCCCTGATATGGGCCCGTGTCAGTCTTCCACAACAATGACAAGTCATCCTGCAAACAGCAGTACCTTTTTAAGGTTCTTGGTCTCATTTGACCCAGACAATCAAGGACATAGAAAGGAAAGCGCATCTGCTCTTCTCCTTTTACTTTACCTGCATGTGAGATGAGGCCGTAGGCCAGAGTAACTCGGCATGGACAGATCTCTCAATTTTGTTTCCTCCCACGTTTTAAATCTCCCGTTCTTTCCATTCCAAACTTCCTTCCGTGATGAAGGAATCTGTGAATATTGGGAAGATGTTATCAAAAGTAAACCACACAAAATTCTCACCCATCTGCACTTTCATAAACTGCATTCAGTAGGTGCAGCAACTTCAGGTAAGCGGAGGACTTTGTGGCACCATGTTGCTGTTAAAGACCAGGGGCTGTCAAGAGGTTGTGGGAGGAACTGGCAACCCTAATTCTGCACTACAATCTGGTTGTGTGCAGAACCCAGGCATTTACAAGCTAACTTTTGGCCCAGATGGACAAGTTTGTCAGTTTTGCTTTCTTCCAGATTAAAAATCTCAAATTATTTTGACCTTATTTATGCAAAAGCTTGCACATTTGGGTTAAATCTTATTAGAATATAAACCTAGTGTAACTATCGCCCTCCTCTAGATGTCCCTGGTCCTTCCTTTTAGATGGTCAGCAGAAGGCGCAAGAGGTATGCAGAGGCCCTGTCCACTGCTTTTTCTAGGCCTGCGCGCACGCACAGTCGTCCAAATTGGAAGAGTACAATTGAGGGGGAGTGAGTCTCGGCAAAAGCGAACGACCCAGGTTAGACTAGTATTCAGGAACAGACAACTTCATGTTTCTAAGCGGATGAAAAGGTGCCATACACATCTGTCCAATGAGAAATATAAACGTGTTTAGGAAATGCAATGTGGCAACATGTCTCCCGCCATTTTCACCACCTGATGTGTGGGTAGAACTCTTCTCTGTGTGGATGGCTAGGGTCACCTCTTCCCCACCCTCCCACACCCCTCCTCAGGACAATACTAAGGGGTGGAGGAGCATTTCTGGGGAGGAACTGTGTGAGGGAAGGGCGGCCATGACTCACAGGAAGGTGCTGGGAACTAGGTCACAAAAAGCTTAGGTGGACCAAGTGTGTGAAGTCTTTCCCCTACACCTTCTCATTGTGATTGGAAAGCTCACTGTGGAGAACACCACACTCACTGTTAATTGTGAGAGAACCTTGTTGTTTCTCCTCTACTGTTTGTAATACCTCATAATTGTAATGGTGTTTCAGGACCATTGTCTAGCCTCCTCTGAAAGACACTTGTATTTTGGAAGAAAAGGCATTTTTATTCTTGTTATATACTGCTGAGGCCCAGAATCTCCAGTCGTTCAGGCCCCATCGGTGCAGGTGTTCCAAGGACAGACTGGACGTGCACATGGTGGGCATGTCGTGAGCGGAGCCGGCTGGAGCAGGGGGTCAGACTAGATGGCCCGGGAGGCCCCTTCTGACTTGCTCTGTTTCTGTGTTTCTACCAGCAGTGATCTTAACTACACCCGCAAAAAGCATTTTTCCCATGCTGCAGCAGAAGGTAGGTGGTCCCTCTTGGAAATATGGTCTCTCAGCTCCCCAGGAATTTTATCTGTATATTGTTTTCCACAATAAGGACTACAACAGTTTTATCAATACAGGTAAAATGTAAGAATATTCTGTTAGGATTTGTTTCAGATTTGGCCAGTTTGCAACCCAGAGTAATTTTTTGGAAAATTAAAAATGCACAAGTTCTCAAACCTAAAGTCACATTAAAGGAGTACATTTTTAGTACATGAAGTTAAAGAATGCATTTTGGGTGTGTGCTTTTAAAAACATGCTCCAAAATGCAGAGATTTTTCAGTTTGAGGAGGAGGAGGAGATGATGATGATGATGATGATGATGATAGCTCACATTTGAGAATGAAAAAAGAAGCTTAGTAATGAACTTAGAAAACCCTCAATGAGTTTAAGCTTCACTGGGGGAACAGTCCTGTTTCCCTCACTGTACCGGGACATCCAGACTCAGTGGCTCACATGTATCTTACGCATGGAACAAGACCCAGTGATGATGGACGCCGCCAGCAGCTTGCCCCATGCCACGAGTTGTATCTTGACGTTGGCTGCCTAGCTAGAGCAGTGCAGCCGGATGGAAGGAGGCTGAGGTGCCGAAAGGAGCTGGCATCACCGCTCAGCTCCAACCTCTGCCCTTTCCTGCCCCCCTGCCCACCAGCTTTGCCCACTCAACGGCCTGGGTGCCACCTCATTGAGGTGGCCAACACAGTTCATTCCGGGCTGTCTGCAAGGGGGGAGTGCAGGGCTCAGCCTGCACAGCCCCAGCACCAAGGTCCCAGCATCTTGGAGGACATACTCCTCTCCCAACAGTGTCAGGCAGCCATGGGATAGGATACACCCAGCTTCTCCCCATCTTTACTTATTTATTTATTAGATTTATATCCCACTTTTTCTTATGAACTCAAAGAGGCTTACCTCCTGCTCTTCTTCCTGCTCTCAATCTTATCCCCACAACAACCCTTAAGGCAGGTTGTGCTGAGAAGCTGTGACTGGCCCAAAGTCATCCACTTGGCTCCATGGCCAAGCGGGGACTAGAACCCAGGTCTCCGGAGTCCCAGTCCGATGCACTTAACCACTGCACCTCATAGGCTCTCTTCTAGCACAGGTGGTCAAAGGACATGCCCACCCAATCCCACGTTGTAAAGAATGGTGGTGTCGCTGCTTCTGCTGCTTCTACCATGGCCAACGGCTTCGGCATGCTTATAGTTTCTATAATAATAACCCAGGTTGTACAGAACCTGGGTCTTATCCAGAATCTTGACTAGTGCAGAAAAGGTGAGAGAGAGCAAGGCAAAAGAGATTTGCAGCCCATGGGAGCAGATCCTCTGATTAATCGGATTAGAAACCAGGCCTGGCCCAGAAGATTTTCCAGGGAAAAGAGATGGCCAGAAATCCTTTCCCACATGACACAGCTCCTCCTGGCCTTCTCATGTAAGGGCACTTTGAAGGTTAGCTGATTATTCTTCTTGCAACGGCTCCCCCTGGGGAGAGTTGCATGGTGGCGTTGAACTTGGCATCCCTCAGGTCACTGCCTGCAGACCCAAGGTGCCAAGGAACCGTGTCCCTTGGCTCAAGTCCTGCTGCTGTTAGCTCTTCCATAGCATCCATGTTCTTCACGCTGGCTTTATTCACTCAGCCATTTTAATTAGCCTCACCTTTTAAAGGCTGTGGATTTTGTTGTGCTTCTTATTTTAACTGCATTGCAAGAAAGTCGGGTTGGCCCTTACCCTGAAACGCTAAATACCACAAAGGAAGATCAGTATACTTTAAAAAGGAAGGAAGGAAGGAAGGAAGGAAGGAACCATGATGGGCTTCAGCCCTGAAGACATCCTGTGGAATAATGCAGCCCTTCATCTTCTGTCTGTAGTGCCCTTGGAAATGTAACCCAACCTTTCTTATGAAGCAGATTGATGCATGATTTACCTCTTTTCAAGACTGTAATTGTAAGACTAAAGCAAACATGTTTCTTTGGCTTTCTTTTGGATTTGGTGTAACCTCTGTACCTGTACAGTTAATCAAATAAAGAAGCCACTGCTATCTTCCATGAATAGAACTGAACAGGTCCACTTAGGTGAGAGAGAGGGAGAGGGAGAGAGAGAACAAGAGAGAGAGAGTTCAAATGACCCAATCAAACGTGTTAAAAATGAATTGAGATCATAAGGTTCATGAATTGTATCAGCATAACCATTGACTTTCTTTAGAATGTTTTCTAAGTTGAACAAGGGATGGTGTCATCAGAGAGGCAGGTTGATTGTCTGTGAAAAAGTATTAGTTAAGCTTGGAAGAAGAAACTCAATGAGCATGAAATTCACAGTAATACAAGTCCACAACTTGAATTTGTCAAAAACAGAAACTCCTGTGGATTTATCTCAGTGCTACTTAGTACATTTACACACATTTTTTAAAAGTTGGAAATGGAAGTTGAAGATGAGAAGATAGAATTCCCCAAACAGATGCTCGTTTGTTACAGTCATCCAATTTCTTCTTTATATTTTCATAGTAAATGGAATGAAACCCCACAAATGCACAGAAGCCAAGAAGGTGATCCATGATGAATTTCCACTCCTTCCCTACAGCCCTCTCTGCCCCCCCCCCCCATATCTGCTCTGCAGGGTTGGGAACATTCCAGCTGAGCACAGGGAAAGGCATCGGAGCCGAGGAAGCAATTCTGGCAACATGCCATCCACCTAAGGGAGCAGCCAGTTAATGTAGTGGAGAATCTGGTTCACTCCAGCAGACAGAAGGAACTCTTCTGTTCTAGATCCAGCCCAATGGTTTTAGGTCTGAAATATGCCAAGCTGTGCAGAATCACCACTTTAAGCAAGTCTTTGTCTTATGCTTTAAAGGACAGCTTTAATGTTTTAAAGGACAGCTTTAATGCCAGATAAGAATGGCAACATTATCCTATTTATGTTGCAAGCCGTCCTGAGGCTTTTTGTGACAGGACGGCATATAAATATTTTAAGTAAATATTTAGTAGTCCCCACCCTCTAACCCACCGAAGAGCTATTCAGGGTATCATCCCGTGCGTATTTAGCCAGGCAAAAGTCCTTCCACTTTCTGCATTCCTCAGAGGACCGTCCTGGCTAAGGAATGCCAGGGGTTGTACATGGTTGTTATTGTTGTTGTCTAAATATCATAGGAATGCCAGGAGTTATATAACATTTCTGTCCTAGCATGCATAAGATTGTGTCTTCATTTGATGTTTTGCTGGGTTGTTGTTTTGGTCTCACTTTGATTGGGAGACTCCAGAATGTCATAATGAAAAGCCAGATGATGACTTGGCTTAGGGTAAAATATTTTCATAATGAAATCAATGAGGGAAACAGCTTTCACAGCTGTCACCAAATCCAGCATTTGCAATGCTTAAGTCAACCCAACATTGGATAGGTGGAGTAAAAGCATCTACTCCATCTACCCAATATTAGAGGAGACTTCTAATGACATTCTGCTATAGGACATTATGCTCCAGCCACTGTAGTAATTTACAGAAAGATTGTGTGCAATATTGAAGAAAAGGGGTGAGATTACGTCAGAATCTTGGGTTTTCATCCCCGTTCAGTCATGAAATTTATGTCAGCCTTGCCCAGACCATTGATGACCCGGCTTAAAACATAAGCAGAACTTTTCAGGATCCAACCCAAGACCTGGCTAGCCAGGATTCAACCCAAGACCTGGCTTTCTCTTCACACAGTGGCCAATCTGATGCCAATGCAAAGCCCATAATTGACTGTAAGTGCAATACCAGCATCCTGACTGTGCTCCTTAGAAAATAATACACGCAGATACGTGACTTTGGATACTCACCATGCTTACGAGTCACCACTGAGGGCCTCATCTTCCATGAATGTGCGTTTAATGCCATCTGAATGAGCAGCCAGTGGTACATCTGATAGAAGTGAATTTCGTAGTTTTGTTAAGTGCTGAAAATGTGTTTCCCAAAGTACATTCACTTCTTCCAAAAGTTCTTGTGCAAACAATTCCTCTTATGAATTTCTGCACAGAATTGCCTTGCTTTACTTGGTAGGCAAGTGAGCAATTAGTTATTGTATCATTTATTTATATTCCTAAATAGGTGTTTACAATTTATTACATAAGTATGCCACCTGTATGGGGAGAAACTATAATGAGAAATTAGGAGGAATTCCGTGCCTAGTATTTGTTGTGCAAGTGCTACAAGAGGAATTTAGCCCAGTGTTTGCTGAGGCATTTTTCCCATTTTCTTTGTGAGAGGAAAAACTTTACCTGAAGTTTTGTTTTCTGCAGGTTTTCCTCTCTGCCTTCCTGTATGTTCCTATATGTTCCATAAGGCAACACAAGGTAGCGCTGTGGGACAAAGTGGGGTTTAGTCTTTTACCTTGAGCTTCTGTAGCCAGCAATGGTGCCACCCAGGAAAGTACAGCATCCCCTCACCCTTAAAGAAAGATGAAAGACCCTCCTCAGTGCCATTCAGCAAGAAAACTCCTGTGAGAAACCTTGCAGTCTGGTAAGGGCTGCAGTGGTTAAACGGCTGCCCATCTCTGTGAACTGTCACTGCATATACCAGATACCTTAGATAAGAATGAGGTAGACCCCCTGCCTTCCTTTGCCCTCCCACAGTGGGGCAACCTTGAGTGCTTTCTAGAAAGTAGGGAAACTTCTAGAAAGTCCTCAGCATAGCTAGACAGACCCTTCTTTCCAGGTGAATCCATGGAAAGGTGCCCAGGCAGCTCAGGGGCCACAGGGGGATCTCCATCGTACAAGGAAGCTTTCATCTGGGCCATCGGCCTTACTTTGCTGGCTCATCGGTGATCCGCTTCCATGTTCTATCAGCATGTTTGGAGCCAGTGAAACATTCAACATCTTTAACCAGACATGGTCTAAGGTGTGGCCCACCAGGGCTGCAGCTCCAACTCTCTGGGAGGCCATCTGACACACCACCCACTGGTCTTTGTCACATCTGATGCCAACACTGGCTTTCCACCCCTGCTTCCATGTGCTTTCCACCCTATTCCTCCACTCCTTGACTCTTTCTGCCTGAGATGGTTCATATCTGCCATCAAAGACCCTCCCCTACCTTGCCCATGCAGTCTTTTTTACAAATGGCTCCATTCACTGGCCAGAAACCAGAATACCAGCTTCGGTCTTTGGAGGACTGGGTCCACAGCTAACTGTGACCACCTGGGAGCCCTGGAGGAAAAGCTATATAAGAACCAGCTGTTCCCTCCAGACACTGCCTCAGCCACAAAAGTCTTTGGCATTGCTGAAGCTCCCTGTGCCTTCTGGAACCTGCTTCTGGAGACCCTGCCCAGTCTTCCTGTCTTCTCCTGCTCTGCTCCCCTCCCAGGTACTGCTCCCACTCAGCTGGCCCCTCTGGCTTCCCACTCTGGCCTGGCTTTTGACTACTCTTTGTTATTTGGACTGGGCTACCTTGCACTTTGGTTACCTGCATCAACCCTTGGACTGTTTGACCACAGTTTGAATAAGATCTGTATAACATACCGAGCATCTGGGTCCTGGTGCTTTGATTGTCCATACCCCCGGACCCTGACAACATGGTCCTTTGAAGACACACAGAGAGAGCATCTATAAATCAGCATATGCAACCCAGTACTTTTTTGTTTTGTGTTTGTTTTGCCCTGGCTTCCTGAGGCTGCGTCTTCTCCCTGCGTAGCATCCCCCCGACCTACAACACAAGAGCTTTGCTGAGTAACCTGAACTCCAAAGTAAGGTGTCTTGGCTGAATGAGGGGCTCTGGAATTAATTCGCCACCTTTCCTCTTCGTTCGGAGGTGGCAGCCATGGTGTTACTCTTCTTTTCTTGTAACAGTAATTCTGTGGAAAGGGACTTCTTAAAATTTCTCTGATATATTACCAAGGGCATCCGTCTGCTCCTTCTCCTAGCGGGTATTGTGCCAGCTGACTAAGCAGTCCTGAGGAGAGCGGCCAGGCACTATGGTTAACAGGGATCCCAAACAAAGCCTCTGCAAAGTAATGAGAAGGCCAGAGTTTATGCCAGCATGCTGAAGTGCCTTTAATTGCCTGCCTAAACGGAGAGTGATAGATTGAAGGCATAATGCAAGTGATGTGTACTTGAACCAGATGCGAAAGCACCTCGTGATTCCTTAATTGCATTTGTTTGTAGGACTGTGGCCACCCCATCCTGCCCCCCCCCCCGAATGATTGCAGGCAGCAGCCTTGAACCCAGCTTTCAATTTGCAGTTTCAAGAAGGGCACTGGGGGCAGGGAGCAAAGAAGAAAGTGAAATCTCAAAGCTCTACGCTCAGCACCAGATGTGGGGACTGTACCTTGGAATGAAAATGTTTGCATTCGAGCAGAATGGCAAGCTGGTTACAAAGCCATCCAGAAGCTAACTCTGACATTGCATCGCATGTGCTCCTCTCCCCCCCCCCCCCCCCCCCCCCCCCCCCCCCCTTTTCCTTTTTTTATCACGTTAACCCTGCTGGTATAAAAGCTTTGAAGAAGCAGGTTCTTGCAAAAATCCAGAGCAAAAGAAAGGATAGGCTGCTTGGCAAGGAAAGAACAGCAGTAGCAGGAGGCACTGCCCCCCCCCCCCCCTTTCTCCCCCCCCCACCCCCCATTCCCCTTTTTCAAATTATGTATTTATCCCCCAGCCCAAGGACAGCAAATGGTTAAGAGCCAAAGACAAAACCCACTGTGACGAGCAGGTCTCTGTGCAATCATCAGTAGAACTAGCTATTATAGCCAATTTAATAGCTTGAAAATGAACTCATTAGTGCTCTTTTATCAGTGGAAAAAAGTCTATTAAATCCGGATGTGTGAAGAAGCAGCACAGAGACTCATTTCCATCCCGCTTGTGACCTGAACAAATCGGAGAAATGGTTTTCAAGGGACAGGGTCAGGCTTGACTGCAATACAATATTTTCCTCTTGCTGGAGCCAATGGCTTTCTTTCCTTCAGGTTGCTGGTGCCATAAATTTTCATTTGCAAACTGTCCACCACTGTCCCGCATGGCTTTTGTTGTCGTCATCCATGAACCAGCATGCTTTTGCAATCAGCATTGCCCTGGATCTCTGCACTGTGTACCAGGACGTGTTGCCCAGGAGTAGAAGCTGATTCGTGTTTACATATGATATGCCACACCTATTGTGTTGACTGTGTAAAGGGGGCACAGTCAATGTTCTGGAAAGACATCGGAAAGTCTCAGCTGACATACACAAATGCTGGAGGTGAAAGATCCATATGATCTGAAACCAGAGTATGTTTGTTTCCACAGTCCACATTTTCACATATCACATTCCTTCCAGATGTGATGGACTACAGCTTCTAGCATCCCCTACCCAGCATGGATGGCTGGGGGACACTCAGCATTGGAGTCCAAAAGGTTTCTTGCCCCTGTTGTGACAAATTCAGACTGCATGTGGCAAAAGATAGCCTTCCACTCTTTAGCTGTCTCTGAAATTCTGCTTAAAATGGGCTCTTTTTTCCTTCAGTTGTTTTGGTCAAATGTTAAGAAGTCCAGTGATGGAATTAAATTATGTTTCAGATTAAATCCCAGACATTTTATGCACATGTAGTTAAGCGTAAATTACCAATACACCCTCAACCGATTCTGAAATGTAACCTTATTATTCCGTCTGTAGCTTCTCAGTGGAACAGAAAATGCGTATCATGATAAAATCCATTGCATTTTAAAACCCCTCTTTTTAGTAAGTCTTGACAGTAAGCGGGGATTTAGTAATTCCACACTTTGCCCACAAAAGGAAGAGTCCTGAGTTCAGATGTGAAGCCCATTCCAGGTAGACAAAGCCCTAAAATTGTTCCCACCTTCGTTTGCCCCGTCTTAAGGCGAAGGTACAGGGAAAAGCGGAGGCAGTGGCTGCAGAAGCTCAGTGCATGTCGGCACGTCTTTTTCCACCATTGACTGGGCACAGAAGGACAGTGCACACAAGGGGCTTTCTTCGTCCGAAGAGAAATACGCATGTCCTGCTTGCACAATGCTGATAGGATTCACCACTCCATGTTTGTGTCCAGCTTACTACGATGCTGAATGCAGTTTGGTTACTCTTCTGTAGATAGCTTTGGTCCCAGAATAACCCTGTAAACACCGATGTCATAGACCTTCCATGGCAATGTAACTATCATAAATCCAGAGATACAAGAATGGATTCTCGTCTCTGTACATCAAGCATATAAATGCATATCACCCATGCACCACCGACCATGGTATCCTTCTGGATAGGCTGGTTGAGTTGGGAGTGGAAGGCACTGCCTTGCTGTGGTTTTGCTCCTCCTTGACCAGCTGATCCCAGTTGCTCTCCATTCTATCCCCCATGCTACTTGGCATCCACATGAAAGCACTGGGGGAGGTTATCAGGAGATAAGGACTGAAGTATCATCAATATGCCAATGACACTCAGCTCTACCTCTCTTTCATCTAAACCAGGTTTGGCAGTGGTTGCTCTGAATCAATGTCTGGGCAGGGTAATGGGCTGGATGGGGGCCAATAAATTGAGACTCAAGCCAGATAAGACAGAGGTACGGTTGGTGGGTAGACCAGCTGTCCAGGTGGGTGATACTCAACCCTTCCTGGACAGGGTCACACACCCCGAAAGGACAGGGTTTTATAGCCCAGGGATGCTCCTCGATCCAGCATTGTCTCTGGAAGCCCAAGTAGACATAATGGCACAGAGAACCTTCTTTCAGATTCAGCTGATCTATCAACTGCGCCCCTACCTGGACAGGCAGAGCCTAGCAACAGTGACCCATGCTCTGGAAACCTCTCATTTGGACTATTACAATGTGTTTTGTGTGGGGCTACCCTTGAAAATGGTGTAGAGACTTCACTTGGTTCAGACTTCAAGGCTGCTACCATGGGACTTTTTTTATTATTGGCTAGAGAAATGGGAGTTGGCTTAGATTTAAATATGTTTCTAAATTATCATAAATGGAAAAAGAAGGGTATGGGGGCTGACCCAGTGGGCTCGATGTTTTTGATGATGGATGTTGTTTGTAGTTTTCTTTTTGTTTTGGGGTTTGTTTGTTTTTTGTTTGTTTGTTTTTTTAGGATTCTAATTTCAAATAAAACTTATTCAAAAACAAAAACAAAAAACATTTAAAGCCCTAAACAGTTTGGGACCAGGATATCTGAAGGATCGCCTCCTTCCATATATACCTACCTGTGCCCTAAAATCATCATTGGAGGTTCTTCTCCAAGAGCCCCATCTAAAAGGCATAAGGCAGGTGTTCACAAGGGGAAAAGTCTTCTCAGCTGCTATTCCTCCTTGATGAAACCAGCTCTCCAAAGAGGTGTGCGTGGTGCTGACTCTATTCTTTTCGGCACCAGGCAAAAACCTTTTAATTCTCCCAATATTTCAACAGCTAAATTTATATTGTGTCTTACATTTTATATGGTATTTTATCTTGGATTGTTGGTTGCCTCCTGGTTCAGTTCATTGTGGATGCTTTGCTATGGGTTATGGATGAGGTTTTGCTGGATTTTTTTATTGGAATTATATTTTAAATGTTGCATTTGGTTTTTATTTTTATTTTTTAACATTTTAACATATTGTAAACCACTGTAGAGCCATTAGCTGATAAATGGTATGAAAATATTCTAAATAAAGATGATAGATGTTAGGAGATGGATGGATGGAGTCAATACAAACTGCCCATAAAGCCCCAGCCATTCCTGGGTAGTCTAGAAAAAAAGTAAGTAAATAAAATACCTTCTGCAAAGCAAGAAGAGCGATAAGGCTCCCTATGTTCAATTGAAGAACCAGCTGGCTCTCTCCTTGCTTCTCCTGAATGGTGCCTGGGCCCCAACAAGGCTAAACCAACAAGTCCATGGATGCTTGGTTCCATGGAGAAGGCATCTAGAGAATGTTTCCCTATAGCAAATACAAAGGGGAAAAGCTATTGCCATGCTTTGATACCAGGTTCCCAGGTCTTACTCACAGCTGAAATGGCAAGGATGTCGGCCCGACACCATTCTGCTGCTAAACAGAAGCTAGCTTTGGAAGGGCCCGTTAAACAAGAAGCCTCAAGTCATCCCAGGCAACCAAGACTCATTGATGGAGTCAAATGGCACTAGACAGAGTTGATGAGCCTCCGAGCACAGGTTGTGCATGTGGGATCCCAGGTGCCTCCAGTTAGAAAATTCA
Source organism: Varanus komodoensis (assembly GCF_004798865.1). NCBI lineage: Eukaryota > Metazoa > Chordata > Lepidosauria > Squamata > Varanidae > Varanus > Varanus komodoensis. The sequence continues at coordinate 15,622,803 of NW_025335440.1, read as the reverse complement.
GGTGGCAGGTGCTTCAGACCCCAAAGAGCTGCTTCCTGATAGAATAGCCCACACCAGACTAGATGGGCCAATACCCTGACCTACTCTAAGGCATCTCCCTGTCTTGGAGTCATAACAAAATCTAAAAGTGTATCCAGGAGTCACCATGGGAAAGCGTCCTGGTGAAAACCCTAAAGGGAAAAGAGCTGCTTGCTTCAAGAAAACTGCAGAATGAATCTGAGGTCCCGTCTGGAGAGATGCTCAGCAACCTCTCACCTGGATTACTCTGATGCATCGTACTTGAGGCTTTCTTTGCAGACTTCAACTACTGCAAAACATGGTTGGGGATTTTAACCAGGACAGACTTGCCTTCCTGGGCTTCCCATGATGCTCTGCTTGTCAGTTTCTGGGGGGCTTCCATTCTTCTAGATGGAGTAGAGATGGAATGATGTACTGGGCAGAGCCTGGTTCTAATCCAGCCCGGGGCTTTGCTGCACTCACCCCTTTCTATTTAACCTATTTTCATTGATTGATTATATTTATACCCCATCAAGGAATTCAAGATGCTCGGCCCAGCTTACCTCTCAGGGTTGCTGTTGTGGGGATGAAATGGGGCTATTTAAGGGCTATGCCTTGAGTTTGTTGGACGAGGATAAGGGCAAGCTATAAACGCAATTGAATAATAGCAAGGCATTGCTTTATGCAAATGTTGTGTCTCACATTTTCTTTTATTTTATGGGTTAAGTGGTCATCAGCTGCCCTGAATAGTACAGAGAAGAAAGAAAGGATGCGCATAGATAAATAAATTATTTGTGCTGTAATGAGTAGTTTAGTCTCCGCATCCACAGAGTGCAGATGGGGGCCCATTTGTATCATGAGCATTCAATAAAAATGTCTGAGAAGCATAATAATGCACCAGTTGCAGGAGAGGATGCCAAAGAAAGGGCAACTTTTCCTGCGCCCGCCTGCTCTCAGATGGCTCCATGTTGCATCCAGGCACATCACAATAGGACAGCCAGGTTATTATAAAGCATTGTTACCCGTGCACAATCGCTGCAGAGAATCACTCGAGTCCCTTTCCTTGGAAAAGCTTTCGAGCTTGACGCATTCTAAATTTGTATGTAAAATTTCAAGTGTGGCTTGGCTTTTCTTTTCTTTTCTTTTTCATGCTGCACATCTATGGGCTAGTAACCGGTCTAAACATATGTATTGCTGTGAACTTAATTTAGTGTTATCTGCAGGTCTTATTTTTTCCAGATTCAAAGCCTTTTTGCATACATCACTGGGATTGTTCCGCGTTCACAAAGCAGGACAGGGTGAGGGGAGCCCTTTAAATAACACGCACATTGTTAACCTGCTGCCTTTTTCTTCTCTTTTCCTCGCACAGTATGCACTGTACAAGAAAAGAACATGGTCACCTATCTCCTTGCTAGAGGAACTGTCATTCTTAATTCATTTATACAGGGTACTTAGGATGCCTTAAGCGAAGCAAGAGAGCTTTAAAGGGAAATTAATGTAGTTTGACTGTAGCAAACTACAGGGTCCCCCCCACCCCGATGTATAAAATATTCTTCTTAGAGAATAGGTCACACAGATCTTTCCAAGTCAATTCCTGGCAGGAAAAGAAATTAATGGAACATCAGGCCCACATTTTAGAGAAGCAGCAGAAAGTAACTGAACACGTATGGTACTTAGGAACACTGGATTACCCCTCTTTTCTGCTTTTCTGTTCCATTCTGCTAGAAATTTTTGTCTTTACTAGCATGCCTGATATACTGATAGGAGGGGTGACTTCAATAGCAAACTACCAAGATTCATAGCTACGGATTTTTTTCCAGGTAGTCGCAGTTGGGGTAGGAGTGAAACACTTATCAAGCTATTTTAAGCCTCTGAAAACGCTAAGAGGGCTGCAAAGTATAAGGAAATGGTACTGAGGAACAATCACAGGAGGCTGTATCCCAAAACACATTCCTCCTCTATTGCTATTATTACCATCATCATCATCTAAGTATTTATTTACCTTTCTGTTACCAAGTTCTCAGGGAAGCATACCGTAAGAATAAAACGGATTTTAAAAAGGGCACGCCATGTAACAGATCAACAATAAAATATGCAAAGAACACCAAATCACATATTGCACGAGATTCAATGTCCTGGAAGAAACTGAAAAAGATCTGCCAGACATCACTGTGACATCTCTGTGGCATCACTGGGAATGCCAGGGAGAACAGTCCCATGACCAGTGGTGTCACCACTCCAAAGGTCCTTTCACTAATAGGGACGTGGGGATGTTATTAAATCCATTCCTTACCCTTGCCCACCCTGGGTTAGATTTAGCTTCATGTGAATCGGCCCCAAACCCCAAGACTATGCTTGGATTGTCAGAGGCCCCAGCAGTGCCGAGGGGTCATTGCACTTAGGGAAAATGGTGACAGTGAACAGGAAAGGTGTCCCTGGCACATCCACAGGCACACACACTGGACGGTCTTACCCTTCCCGGCAGGAATTCTACAGCAAAGACATCGGATGCGATGCATCCAGTTTATGGGATGTGCACAGAAATGAGCTGCAATCCCAGAGATCCTAGCAGGGTATAACTCTCCTTATCCTAAATGTTAGGATATTGGTTCCTATTGCATGCATGCGTGCATAGGCAAAGCACCATAGGCTCAGATCCAGCTAAAGGAAACATTGAAACAGAGCGAGTCAGAAGCTTTCCGTCCGTCAGCCATGCCGTAATCCACTGGACAGTGTACTGGTCTATCCCAAAACTCCTCAATTTCTCAACCAGGATATCATGTGGTACTTCGTCAAAGGCCTTGCTGAAATCCAGGTAAACCACACGCACCGTATCCCCTCCTTCTCGAACCTTTGTCATAGAATTCCACAAGCTTCATTCGGCAGGACCTGTTTTTGTGAAAGCTGTGTTGCATGGCCACCAACCTCCCTTCCCTATCTAGGGTTACTAGATCTCTTGCTAGGAGCTTCTTGGCAAACATTCCTTCATTCCCATACCACCCAATAGCAGAAACTCTCTGCGCAGTTCACAGCAATTAATTTAGTGCAAAAGTTACAGTAAAAATACAAATCAATAAAGCTCGGTATAAATTCCACGTCCATCCAATTACCATAGGCACATTAATGTGCAGCACCTCCGGGTGATAATGATTAAAATAATGAGACATGAACCCTGCAATAAACTTCGAGCGACTCCAAATGATCCACATACACATCTAAGCGATTGTCCTCCACCAGATGGTATTGAATTACATCAGAGTCAAAGTGTTTCTTCATGCAGAAGGCAGGCACTCCATGCCAGGGGTACCTAAAAAGCAGAAAAGCAAAAGGAACTGGGACACTTCACTGTACAATAATCTTTGGGATGCCCAAACTCATACAGCCACACAGAGCATACTCTGCCAGGTAGCTTGCAGTCCACCTTTTCTCGGAGCTTCACGTATGCACACAGCAAGTGGTGCATCCTCAGTCATTACAGTAAAAAAAAGAGGAGGGGGTCACCTGGTGCTGTGCCCCACACAGTCAACTTTGGGCTACACTCACACATCTAATAGAATCTACAAAATGGCACTGACTCTTACATGGTCAAAAATTTTCTGAACACGCAGGGTACTCTTAGTAATAATGCACATCATGTTAGGGCTTTTAGAGAACCAAGTTCCATAGCATACACTTATTATTTCACACCAAATTTTACAATGTCACACTTAATTTTCCTAATAATTTCATTTCTATCCATTCTTTTTGGTTCCCCAAGAGGAGTTTGGCCAAGAGCAAATGCCCAGCTCCGTCCTGAGAGTCTGCCCACAGTATGAGCTTGTCTTGTCCTCTTAAAGGCTCTTGTCCAACTGCCCGTTGCTTTGGAAATGAGGCGAGTGACAACTGGTTGCAGAACTTTCCCCGTAGCGGCACCTTGTTTATGGAATACTTTGTCAAGGAAGCTGCCATTAAAAATCGGAAGCTCTCTTCATTAGACAGCTAATGATTGTTTGAATCATCTTTATTTTCACAGCCCTTGAATTTGTAATGGAAGCTATTTTAATGGTGCTTCATTTATTCAATCCTTGTTATTTGATTCTGAGAGACAGTGGATTAATGGCTCTCTGTTTGTTTGTGTGTTTGTTTGAGTTTTGCCCCATTTTCTGAGGCCATCTTGAGATCATTTTATGCTGAAAAGTGAGGCATAAATGCATTAGATAAACAAGTTTATCAAGATAGGCTGTCTTGATGTAGCAAAATGAGATGCAGTTCTGGCAAAATTGGGGAAATTAGGGGGAAGATGAAAGGGAGTCCACCTGATGAGTGATGATTCATCCTCGTGGAGACTGGAAAAGAAAAGTCCAATTTCTTCCATCTGCAACTGTTCAGTTTTTTCATTGGTGGCTGTCCAGGTATAAATGAAATTATCTGTCTGTATATGTGTCCGAGTGCCTGGTTAACCATGCATTAAAAGCAGAGGAGGATTAATTAAGAAAGGCATCCACTTGCCATGCTTGGTTCAACAAAAGGCAGGCTTTGGGGCAGGTTCCCCCTTTGATGCCCCCATTCACTCAACACACAGGAGCTGGCAGTGAAGCCACTGTTTTTTCAGCCGTCTGCAAAATTGCTGTGAGCATTCAGAAGGCCACTTCCATTAGAAAAATCGTAATAATAAAAACCTGCCCTGAATGAATTGCGACGATGCTAACAAGGCAGTGGCAGCCATCTGGTAATGACTTACATTTCCTAAGCCTTCCTAGTGTCACTGTTTCCTTATTCTGAGAGATGGATTTCATAACACGACCACGGACAAGCACAGTAAATATAGCATCTCTGCCTCTTGAGCTGCCAGTGCCTAATGAAAGCAAGCTCTGAAGAAGGCGAGATGCGATTATTTTGATTTGCAAGATGAGGGAGATCATAGTTTTCCTATAAAGATTATCGGCTGTGGAAGGAAGTGCTTAGATGTTTGCGGCATCTAGGGAATGGGGTGGTCTTAAAGTTTTAGCACCGCTGGTGTGGCTCCGTATGTTCTCCTCTTTTTTACTATCTTGCCTATATCTGGCTCCATCCCTTTCTAGCCCGCTCCATCCTAGCCAGAAAGCTACTATAATTACAAATACAAGAGCTGGGCTCACATGGCACCATAAGGCCCTTGGGAATTTTAACTGTGCAGGGTGGTTAAAATTCCTCTGTGCCTGACAGATAATCAGGCATAGCAGGATGTGCATCTCTTCCTCCGTCCTCCTCGCCTTCCTCCCCTCTGCCCGTCTATCGGCAGGATGTCCTCTAAGCTGCAGCAAGCCATTTAAGCACAGGCTGTGGCTTGACTTCAAAAAATGCTTCTGTGCGTTTTGGGGAAAATGCAGGCATCCCAAGAAAATATGAATCCTCCCCCCACCAAAAAACCCACCCCAGTGATTCTGCTGCAAAGGCTGTTTTCCATACACCCCACCTGTTCAAAGGGTCTGCTAGGAAGTTCTCAGTGGGCTGCCAAGTTGCAATTTGGCGAGGGGACTTGACTAGATGGACAAAGTGTGCATATTAAAGTGCAACCTGGTAGCCCAGGTAGTAACTCTTTTAAAGCTATTTTAAGGGTGGGGGGGGGAGGGGAGACAGCATGGTTTGCAACAGCATCGTCAGGGGGTGTTTTTTTTTGGGGGGGGCGCATGTGGTCCTGGACTTCCCTCACTGTTTTTGTGTGGATAACACAACATCTTCAAGCAACTGTTAAAAGGACTATTGTAGGGAACTGTCAATTCTTTTCCTTCCCAGACAGAATCCCTGAGGATCTGGGGAACTGCTAGGAAGTCCCAACTGTCCCCTCGACAAGGTGGCAATTTACCACCTTGAAAAGCAGCAAAAGCTTGAGGCAGGTGCAAGGTTTGTGATTTAAAGAGACAACCCACGCAGAGGCTTCCATAAATTTGAAGCCTCCGCCTGCTCCCAGCATTGGACGGGGGGAGTGGGGGACCCTCTCTCAGCTGACCCCACCTGCGGATTTGGCCTTTAGAAGTTCCTGGGAAAGGTAGCCACCTGCCAGTCCCGCTTGCCAAAGTGTACTCCATGTTTTGACGAGACCATAGCTTATTTGGTTTTCTGGGTTAGCATTTCTTAAATCTTACTATAAGCTACAACTAGATGGATTTCTTATAATGACCCTGTGGGAAGAGTAGTAGGTTCAGATGACATGTTGACCTCCATGTCTTATAAACCATGATGGCTTAACGTGTTGTGTGAACACAGTCAATATTTCTTAACTTTTAGGATGCTTGAGGAACAAGTTGCACAGCCTGAGGCTGAGCCCTTGTACATTCCCGTGATGCACGTGCTGCTGCAGAGTTGCCCACCTTGGTTTGTTTACTTTTTGCAGGTCATTTGCACACATAAAGCAAAGGTGCAGAAGCTCACCATAGAAACATAGAAACAGAGCGAGTCAGAAGGGGTCTCCCGGGCCATCTAGTCTGACCCCTGGCTCCAGTTGGCTCCGCTTACGACATGCCCACCATGTGCATGTCCAGCCTATCTTTGAACACCTCAAACCAGGGGCCTCAACCACCTTCCGTGGAAGCCCATTCCACACCCTCGAGGTCCTGACTGTCAGGAAGTGCTTCCTGGCATCTAAATGGAAGCTTGGCTCCCTGAGCTTGGCTCCGTTGGAGCGCATCCTGCCTTCCTCTGCAGGGGAGAACAATTCTCCACCCATCTCCATGTGACATCCCCTCACCAGTTTGCCCATGACCCACCAGACCTTTACACCAGCCACAGATTGTTGGTTGGTTTTCCTCAGTGCTTTTTTTGTAAAAATAATGGTGCCGGAACTCATGTCTTGGGGTCACACTTTTACACAATGGTCGCCGCCGGCGGTAAGCACTCACTGCACAACCACACGACCAATCCCAAGCCGAGCAGCGCCCTCACAATCAGCGCCGACAATCAGCGCCAACACACAAGCAGCCCGCAGGCACTATGTTAATGATTCTTGCCTCGGATCTGCCACGCCCAACAGGGTGATTCACAATCACTTGGGAAAATCCATCAAAAAATGGTGCTGGAACGCCGTTCTGGTGCGTTCTATGACAAAAAAAGCCCTGGTTTTCCTAATCAAGCCCTTCCAGGCTCAAAAAGCCTCTCCTAAGGATATTAGAAGTGAGAGCTTTAAGATAAGCTATGATTATCTATGGACCTAATTCACACTTTGTGGACTAGCAGATCCCTTGGAGTGAAGTTACTTTGCCCATGAACTTCCTCAAACTCTGATGCAGTTTCCTGCTTGGGAAAATCATATAAAAATGCACATTTTAGGGGTAGTTTCGTAACACTGAGATGTGAATTTGTGTAGCATTTTAATATAGAAAGTGGGATGGAACAAATGTATGACTGAACACATGTGAAATTGGAAACTGATGGATCTGTCAGCCCCTATTAGCAGAGGCCATGGTCGGATCTGCAAGGAATCTTAGTGATGTCCAACAGTTAGAAATTTTGGGCTTTATTTTATGTAGTTCTAATCAATGCATTTCACAAACTTCATTCTCACCAGGTGTGAAACAGACCCTGTTTATTTCATTCTCCGGTCCAGTCGACATCCCTCAGTGTATCCCCTTCATCTCCTAATGGAGAGAAAAGAGCAGGGACTTCCAGGCAGAGCTCCCTTTCAGCCCCCCATTTGCCTTCTATTTTCAGGAATGTGAGCGCTGGATTCGTAACCGCTGTTGAATTGACGGTTTCTTACTGTGTTAATTATGCACTTGAATTCGCCACCCTGCCCTCCTTCCCTCCTACAACAAGTTGGTGTTTCAATGGGTTTTAACAGCCTTGGGAACAGCAAGGGTTTAACGGGCTCAGGGAAACGTTGAGGGATGCTAACTTTTCTGCATTTCGTGCATCGCGTTGCCATGGCAATGAGTTAGCCCGCTCGCTTGCTCGCTCTCTCTGACAAGTAACAAAGGAGGCAAAGATGTCGTCACCAAAATAGTTCAAGGACTGGCACTGTAATATCCTTGAAAGATCCTTTTGCCACGACACTTTCCCCTTCTTCTCCTTTCCTCGTGTTTTCTTTCTCTGCTCCCCCTTTTCTCTTGCTTTCTGCGTGTCTTTTCTTCCCGCTGCCTGGCTCCTCTCGCAGCATCCTCACTCCAGCTGCGGAGGCTGGCTGGCAGCTCCCACTGGAATCTTAGCCCAGTTTCTGCTCCATGAACTGCTTGCTGGCAGGGCTGGCATCCGTCTCCTCATGCCGTCTCTCCACTCCCCCCCCCCCCCGCTTCTAGCCCAGGGACACTGGGACATTTGCCTCCCTTGCAATCAGTCACTTGGGGTTTCATCATCTCTCATCGCCCAGTTCAGTGCTCAGCATTGGGGGATTTTCTCACTGGGGCTCAGAAGCTTTGCTCCCTCTGGGTTTTGGGCTCTCCGATAAAGCTGTATCATCTTTGCAGCTTTAGGCTCTGGCTTCCTTTGAAATGTTTATTTTTACTTTTAGTTCATTGTTTTTTGGCCAGCATCTGCTGGATCTGTTTCGACTACATTTATAAAGCTTCCTTCCTCCTGAAATAGCTAGTTATGCCTCTTTATCATGTATATTAATTTATTATTTTTTCATCCTCCCGGTAACATTCTCTGCTTGGATTGCAGAAAGCTAATAAAACACAAAATGCAATGCAAAACAACATCCAGCAAATGCATGAACATTATAGGCAGCCATAAAATCTAAACTTTGTGAAAAGTCTTCCCCAACAGTATGTAGCAAGTGCCAATTCTGGTTTAAGTGCCTGCTAAAAAGCTGTATTTTCTTTCAAGCTTTGCCACATGCTTGCCCTACCCAGGTTTTTCATTGTTAGTTGCCTGATTTCAAATGATTAACTACTGATTTTTATATTTGATTTAAATGTTACTGAGATGTTTTGCCTTCTCTAGTCTAATTTTTTTTAAACAGTGGGGATTTTGCTTTGTTGTTTAACCACTTAAAAATTGTTGTTGCTGTTGCTATCATTGCCACTGCTGCTGTTATTTAATTCATTTTTATACTGCCCAATAGCCAAGGCCCCCTGAGCAGTTAAAAATTAAAATTAAGCAAAAATTTAAAAGACACAGACAAAATCAATTTAAAAGAATAAAATTGCAATTGCTATTGCTATTGCTATTATTCAGCACAGAACTGGGATGGAATAAATGGGATAAATACAAACAAAGTTAAAAAGTTACATGGTTAGAACACTGGGAAAATAAAAAGGCCTTCGCCTGGAGCTCAAAAGAATGCAAAGTAGGCTCCAGGTGCACCTCTTTGGGGAGCTCATTCCAAAACTGGGTGCCACAACCAGAAGGCCCTGCTACTGGGAGCCACCTGCCTCACTTTTGGAAGAGGGTCCCAGAGAAGGACCTCAGAAGATGAGCTCAGGTTCCAGGCTGTACAGGGCTTTGAATGTTCATACTGCTAACAACCAGTGTAGCTGGAAGACGACTGGTGTAACATGCAATTAACTATTTCAGTATATCTGTTAGATATAGCCATGTGGCCTACATATTAATATATGAATAAATAAACTGATGGGGATTATTTTAAAGCAGCAGTTTCTTTTTTAAAAACACAGGGCCAGACCTCAGAGAAAATACCCAAATGAAATGAATTTATGTTTAAAGTGGACGAGAAAGAAGCATATTCCTCTCAATAGTTTCCCATACGTGGGCCCTACCACTAAAAAGTCCCAATCCACACATGAGTCAAAAAGGAGGCAAAGGGAAAGGACTCAGATTCACGGGTGGCCAGATTGTATTAATTAATAGAACAAGCATGTACTTCCTCCTAAAGGCCTGGATCCACCCTATTACCACTCTGTACCTTGCGGCTACCCTCTTAACCAAGACTCCAACACCGGTATGTCTGCTCCAAATATTTTTGCTCCCTGAAACAGCACCACATGCCACCGCTCCCAACGTTTCTTAAAGTCTCATTTGGACATCAGCTCCTGCCTTAATCTGCCATTTCGCTCCCATGCCACATCCTGGATCTGCTTGGTGGTGTGGCCTCCTCGCCAGGCTCTGAGATGATCTAGGAAGCAGGCTGCAACCACGGACCTGATATCATGGCAGACACGGGAAGCTGCTTCAGGAAGGCCTTGTCGTGGAGGTGCAGTGACACTGGCTTCCCCAAGGATCTGGGGCAGAAGCTCCCTGAGGCGTTCTCTCCACCAACAGGAGGGCTGTCTCTGCAGCAACATGCAGAGACCTTCCAAAGGTGGCCAGACTGCTCCTGAACGTGAGTCCCTGCTTGAGAGGAGGAAATATGGCATTTCTGCCGAGATCCAGGCTGCATCATTCTCACCATCAGGATGAGCAGTGACCATTCAAACTGAATGTCACTTATCATGGGTCTATTTCTACTCTTTCTGTCCAACCGATTCATCCGCAGCCAAGGAGCTTGAAGAGAGAAACATCTCTGCATCAGCTGCAATGGGCTTTCTTCTGAGCAACTCTGTCTAGAATTGCAACCTTTGGCTCAGAGGGCGCAAACACAAGCGGCTTCATCTGAGTTGCTAACTTTGCACCAGCCCTTCTCATTGTCCCTTCAACAGCAATGCAGTCTGTAACCCTTTCCTAAGCAGGTCAGAGCCTTTCTATTGATGCTGCAAAAGGATTCACCTGCGGCTTTCTGCATGGCAAACCTCTATGAAAGAGAGAGAAGCAGGTCAGGTTGTTCTTTCCCCAACTCCTGCCAAGCTGCACCCATTTTGAGAGTGGAAGGCAACTTTTGAATTGGTTTCTAGCAAATAAATTATCTTACTATTGTGCCATTTTATGAGAATCATAGGACAGTGTTTGGAAACTGCTCTCTCTCTCTCTCTCTCTCTCTCTCTCTCTCTCTCTCTCTCTCTCTCTCTCTCTCAGAAGAGGAGTATATCATTCAGTTCATAACTTATCGCAAGGTAAAACAAAACTCTAATGACAGATGGGTAACATCCTTAGGAATACAGAAAAAGGAGTGCATTCTTAATCATTTGGCCATGAAAAGAAAAGAGAGGAGCTACAATGCCATTTTGGTTCATTTTACAACTCTTTGTTAACTTTTCTGCCTGAATATGGTGTTGTTTCGACCTTTTATGTTTGCCATTCTCTTTTTTTCTAGTATGTGGTGTGCATTTGTCACACACGCCAAGCTTTGCCTGGATTTTTAGGTTGAAAAGAAAAATCATTTGCTAGGTTGAAATAAAAATTCTCCTGGTGCTTCTCTTAGATTCATTCTGTTTCATAATGGAGGGGGAAAATTCCTCTTGATGCATGTGACTTTGATCTTAAGCCACACAGGAGGAGATGGAATTTTGCACAGCTGCAGCGAAGAATTTTCACAGAGCCAGAACAGGGCTTTGCAAATAGGCAGGGCTGAGCCAAAACAGGTATGGGGCTTTTTGGCAGCAGTAAATGCATTTTTTTTATTTTTTAGGATATTACCAGATGGGGCAGAAAGTATTTGTGCATAGTAAAACTGAATGAAGAGCCAGTGTGGTGTAGTGGTTAAGAGCATGGGACTGGGACTCAGGCGATCTGGGTTCTAGTCCCCGCTCAGCCACGGAGCCAACTGGGTGACTTTGGGCCAGTCACAGACTCTCAGCCCAACCTACCTCACAGGGTTGTTGTTGTGGGGATAAGATGGAGGAGGAGATGTAAGCTGCCTTGAGCCCTTTGTAGGAAAAAGGCAGGATATAAATTGAAAAATACAAATAAATAAATAAAATAAAGAAGTCCCCATTTTTATAGCCCCATTTACAAGCTGCAAAAGTATGAAAGTGTTTGGGGGTAATTTTCTTGGGGAGCAAAAGAACATCAAGAAGACGTTTGGGAGAAGGCCATTCTGGGCAATGAGGCGGTGGCAGCCTCTTCTCCTGCTCTCCTTTCTTGCTCTCAAAGTTTTCTTGCTGCATCAAGCGCTGTGGAGCTATTGTAGTGGATGACCAAGCACACTTCTTTGCTCCATTACGGCGCCACCGTATTTCAGCCAAAACACTGCGGTGAATGGCATTCCCAGCTCTGTGCCACTTGACACAGTGGGAAAACTGAGCTGCAAGAAATGGGAGAAAGGTGCTGACTCCACTGCTTGTACTTTTCTGTTAAAACGGCTAGAATAATCCCCTGCCTAAGAGAAAAGGCATTTCTTCCTAGAATTCATCAGCATTTGCCCATTCAAACCAAGCCAGTTTTTATCCAGGAACTATTGCCCTCACTCTGATCTGGCTTTATGGTGTCATTCTGGTAGGCTATGTGGAATTTCTTCCTGGTTTCCTCCTGGTGCTCAAGCTGAATTGGTTCTTGCTTGAGTACTGAATGCCTCTTTCCTCCATTCATGATTATGTAGAAGCTGGGTCTTTTCAGCCTTGGGAGGAGGAGACTCAGAGGGGACCTGTTAGCAACATATGGGTATGTGAGATGGTGCCACGCAGAGGTGGAGCATGACCATTTTTCCCCCTGCAGTAGAGGGCAGGACACGTTCCAGTGGAGCAAAGCTCAGGGAACCAAGATTCAGGGTGGATGCCAGGAAGCATTTCCTGATGGTCAGGACCCCTAGGGCCCACGGAGGTGGCTGAAACCCCCATCGTGAGGGTGTTCAAGGATAGGCTGGACATGCACATGGTAGGCGTGTCATGAGTGGAGCTGTCTGGAGCCAGGGGTCAGACTAGATGGCCCAGGAGGTCCCTTCTGACTCACTCTGTTTCTATGTATCCAAGTTTCCCTGTCAGCAGTGGACACTTAAAAATTATGCCATGGCCTGACTTCCCCACAAGTTTTGGGCAAAGGAGAGTCTGGCGACAGCGTGGGCTTCCTGGTGGTATCACATGTTGGCATGGAAGCAAGCTTATTATGCACCAGGCACCAGGTATCAAATGTCAGAGGTTTGGGTCAATTCCTAAGGAAGGACTCTGGAATCAAGGGAGTGTTTCTAAATCCACGTCCCAAACAGCAACAAAAATTCTGGATTTTCAAGCCATCCCAAACCTAGGAAGAAATCTTAGCCTGGTCTTCAGAGGACCCTTGAAAATGACAGCAAATTCAGCTTGGTGTAAGATTGATGACACTGAGTAAATTTAAGACAGTTGGTAGTTTGTTAACTGCATTCAGAAAAAATGACTCAACTTCAGAAAGGGTGGAGGATACTTCTGCAAACCGAGGAACAGTCATTTTGCAAGAAGCATATCAGAAAATGGTTGCCCTTGACTCAACTCTTTCTAAAATAAAGGTGTTTTATCCTTGCTGCCAGTCTAAGAAACTTACCCATTACTTTACTAACGAGTTAGTGACAGTGAATCAGAGCCATGTCCTTGTTATAGGGATGATTTCCTTCTTCTTTTAAAGAAAGGCAGTAACTTGATGACAAGATGGTGTATTGATTGTTAAAGGCCGTGCTAACCAACAAAATGTGATGATTGCCAATTTATCTCAAGAGGGCTTTTGTTCTTCATGGGAGAAGTGACGATGTACTGCTGTCTGGTCAGGTTTTTCAGTGGCTTTGTTTCAAAAGCATTGCAGGCAGTGACCCAAGACCTCGTTCTCACGGAGACCTCTTGCTTCTGTCACTTCAGGAAGCAGGTGGAGGCTCTTGGGATTGTGTCCTCTCTCACCCACGCACACATTCCTTGCACAGAAAAAATTAACTGGAGGAAATGGCTGTATACTATAGTTGCTTGGAATGTGTCCCACAGAATTCAATGGTGTTTATGGCCAACTGAACCAAATGTGGACAGATTGCAGCCTAATTGATAATGCAATGAATACAGCTCTGATATAAGCAGATGTAAAACATGCTAAAGGACCATCCAATCCTACTGCAACCAAATGTGGATGATCCATGTGGAACATATTGTGGAAAGACATAATTCATGATTCTCCTTCACACCTTCTCTGTGTTCTTTGGTGATCTCCAAGACTAATCAGAAACATCCTTTTAGGCAGGCTTAACAGGGGGGTGGGGAGACCCCTCCTAGGAATGGATGAACTTGTCGAGTCCTTTCCATCCCTGTGTGAAGAAATGTTCAGGTTTTGATACATTCTTACAATGAACTGAAACAATGCACTCTCCTATCAGCGAGATTCATTTGGTGCAGCTCTTCCCAGCATGGAAAGAGCCATGATGATACTCTGTCTCTGGCTTGTTCTTGTTTGTGGTTACCAGCATAATGACCCACGGGGCTATCAGAGAGGGGCCCTTGGTGGTCACTTGCCTTCCTCTTTAAATTTATATTTAACTATCCCAAGCACCCGGTGGCTTGTTTTGGGTTGGATGTGAGTGGGCTGCACTATTGTCCTAACCCGTGAGCAGAGCATCAAGCCCGCTGGAATTGTTGGCATTTCTGGAATTTTTGATATGTTAATCTTTCTTATTTTGGAAGGCCATAATTTGACCATGCAAAACCTCAGGGCTGCACAGCCCGTGAGCACTTCTGGGACTAAGTCCCATTAATCCCTGTCTTTCACTCCTGCAGAAGTGCTGGTTTAAGAGGCCACCTAGCAGGAATACCATGTACTCCTGTCCATCTAGGCCATCAGCACAGAGGATAAGCTAGAAAGATCTGAAATGGGGTTGGACCAGCTTTGTCATAATCTTAATGGAGTCTCTGGGGCACCCGTGTTAATCCCAGGAAGAGACTCAACCTTTTTCTGCCCTCACATACATATGCCAAATGTATCTTTTCATGATTCATTGAGGTTACCCACAATAAGTGGCAGCAAAGAGAAATCTGATTCTGAGTGTTGTGGTCTGAAACAAGGAGAGTGTAGTGGTTAGAGTACTGGATGAAGATTGAAGAGATCTGGGTTCAAATCTCAACTCAACCATGACGCTTCCTGGCTGATTTGGGGCTCAGCCGAACCTACTTCGCAGGGTTGCTAGGAGGATGAAATGGCAAAAAGTATCTTGTAAGCAAGAGTTAAAGGCAAGACTTAAATATAACCAGCCAAGCAACCAACTAGCAATTTTTTTGTATATAATATATAAAACAGGCTATGTGCGCAAGTTTAGACAAGGTTTTAAAAAACTGTGAATTCAGATGGGGAAAGAGCAGGAGGGAAGATTCAAGAGGGAATTCAAAAGCAAGAGAGGAACTAAAAAAAGAGACTTAAGATGCATAAAACCTCTCAGTTTAGGCAAGTTCAAACTAATTTTATAAACCGTTCACCCAGTTCTGCTATCCGTTTCCCATCTCATTTTCTCTTCTAACTAAAAACAAATACAGCAAACACCAGTAGACCTTGAAAAACACATTAAAATGGTGTGCATGGTTCCTCCTCTTTTCAATATATCTCTGCTAAATTGAAACAACATTATATTTCCAGAGTGACAGCTTTAAAAGAGAAAAATGATATCAAGTTTGAACTTTAAAAAAGGAAAACATCGGAATTATTTTAGCTTGTTTTCATAAGTTTGGACAGAAGAACTCTTTGACCTCTTAAGTAAAGAACTTGTAGCAACAGTTTCTTCCTAGTAAACACTATAGCATCATCTCTATCATGTTCTATGACAGTCTGAAATAATGACGATGATGGTGGTGGTGATGATGAAGACAATGATGGCAATGCCAACAATACCAATAACGATGACGATCATAATTCTTGAAGGAGAGGATGAACAGTACTTTTCATTTCAGAATCAAAGAAATTATTCTTTAACCTTGTTCAGAAATTACCTGTTCTGTTTACTCACAAGAGCTTTTCATCTCAGGTAAAGATGCATGAGAAATGTGTTTCATTGAACAATAGAGCTGAAAGGGACCAAGAAGGCCATCAGGGCCCACCTCCTGATCAGTGCTGGACTCAAGGTTAAAGCATCTATCTCAGATGCCTTTCCACCTGCATCTTGAATGCCTCCAGTGTGGGAGAGCCCATGACCTCCCTAGTAATTGCATACATTGTGGTATTGCTCTAATGGTCAGGAAGTTCTTCCTGGTGTTCTGCTGGAATTTGGCTTCCTTTAACTGGAGTGCAGAGTGTGTCCTGCTCTCTGGAATAATCAAGAAGCGATCCTGGCCCTCCCCTGTGTGACAACCTTTCATGTGCTTATCTCCCCTCCATCTTTTCTTCTAAAGGCTACATATGCCCAGTGCTTTCAGTCTTCCTCACAGAGCTTTGCTTCCAGTTCTCTGATTATCTTTGTTGCTGTCCAATGTGCGCCTATTAGACCGTGACACAATCAAATACAATCAGAGAAGCTTTACTTAAAGTTCTTGCATTCCCAATTCTGCCTGATTTGCAGAATTGCTTCAGGTATCAGAATGGAACTTTACACATTGAAGAATGTGGGTGGTCTCTTTTTTTACTGCAGATTACCTGAATCCCTAACAAGCACATCGAGTTTTTCTACATGAAACATTGGTAGTGGGCTTATTGTTGCTTACTCACCATTGCTTGCAAGTTGTTTAGATAATGTGACCCCCCCCCCAAGGACATTTGCAAGGGGATAGGAAGTAGGAAAAATGGAATATTATTCATGAAAATGAAAGAAAACACATTTTTGTATTAGTGTAATTGTGTTGTGCCACTATAGCACAGTGCCACCTAGAGGATAGGAAGTGAAAAAGCAAGAAAGGAAAAGCAAGTTTGAATTTGGCTCACAGTTCTGCAATGAAAAGCAAAAGAGATGCAGCAGATTAACCAACTCATGTAGAAAAGCTCATAAATAAGACAGAGGCAAAGTCAATCCACATGTGTACTTTAAAGGCAAAAATAATAGCAGCAGCATTTGAGTTCTCAGTCACACAACCTGAAAACTTGTCTCCCATTTTTAATCTTAATATCGTTCATAGCTAGCTAGCCAAAGGTGTTTTCACTCTCATTCTTTTCAGTAGTACTGCCAGACCAGGTGTCCTTTTTATAGACTCTGCATACTTAAGAAAATTTATTGTTCCTACATACTGTTTTGAAGCTAGATAATGCATTTTGTTGAGAGCGGCTGTAATATTTTGCATAATTCCAATTCTAATGAAAAATAGCGGTTTATATACTGATTTCATTTGACTTGTTCCATTTCAGTTTTAGAACTCATTAAAATGTAAATGATAGCAATGGAGAAATCATTCAATTTATGCCTTTATGGGGGCATTTAAAAAAGAACCAACAGCTCAAAACTAACACATGGTGTTTGCATCAGCTACAAGGGAAAGAGACAAAACAAGATAATGCAGAGCAAACAAATGCAAAAGAGGTGATATATTAGGTTGAAAGTCCTTGGAAGGCAAAATCTGGCATCAACTCCACTACAGGGTCAGCTGACACAGAGGTGTGTCATACCATCTAGGAACTTTTACCTTTTTATGTGTTTTTCAAGGCCTCTCTCTATATGTCCTACCACCATAAATCCTGAAGACCAAATCATAGAATCATACAGTTGGAAGGGGCCAGGAAGACCATCAGGTCCAACCCCTTCCCCAGTGCAGGACATGGCAAATCAGAAATGTTCAGTTTGGGAAATGTTGGTTTGCATAAGGCTGTTACTACATAGATACTTCACTAGTCCCTTGCTCTGATCAAAACTGGAATGTCCCTACCTCTATTACACTAAAGCAGGGTTGCAGAACCTCAGTTCCATTGCCCTGCAGGTCAAATGTCACCTGTCTAGACTCTCAGGTAGCCATACCCCCGACCGCCATTTTTGTAGTTTCCTAGCTTTTGCATACATTTTCTCCTGGGGAAAAGGAGAGGCTGCTGGGGAATGGTGGGTATTGGAGTCCAAGACATTCAGACAGTATGAGGTCACACAAGTCTGCCTTATACCATCATGATGGATGGTTGATGAGCAAACAATACTAAATGACAGTGCCCCTGAGAGTCACAGTACAGAGCAAACATACCCATTCTGTGTCCTCTGAACGAGGCCTAATTGCAGCTGAAATATCCACGCTGCGGACCAGCGCCGTCGGCTTCCTGTCTCATCCCCAGGTACTCACCTGCACGTTAATCCATCTCTTCATCCCATCCATCACATAAATGAAATGTGGAACAGCCCCATGTTTCTTCAGGAGGCTATTAGCCTGCTAAAGCAAGTATTTGAGACTTGATTAGATTAAGTAAGTAGACATGGACTTCACATTACAAATGTACTTTCCATTTAATTTATAGCTCAAATGTCAGAAAATCTGATGAGCCATAATCAGTGCGAAAGCGACACCTCAATATCACCAGTCCCTAGCTATTAAGGTCACTAACACAGTGCAGAAAAGTTGCTAGGTCGGTATTCCTATGTGCTTTTATTTCCAAGAAACCATAAATCTCAGAGACAAAAGGGAGGGTGCGGATTTCTGAGCTGAAACCTCTGCAGTGGGTATTTCTCAACAGCACAAACTTCTTGCAGAAATGACACGGCACACTTATATTCCTGGATCTTTGTGCAATGGTGTCATACATTCCCCATCTCATTATTATTATTATTACAATATTTAATTTCTATACTACCCCATAGCCAATAGGCAGTTTACAACAATGTGTAAAACAGAATAAAAATACAGTACAAATGACATAAAAGCAGAGCAGCATTAAAATGAATGTGAAACAGCCAAAGCACACAGTAAAGCTTTTCCCTGTGTGGTGGAAAAAACCCATTACATATCATGCATCTGCTCATGTGGAAAAGCAAGGGAGCGCCTTGAGAAAGAGTTTTACTCGATGCATCAGCAAAGCAAACTTTGGCCCTAGCGCTGGCGTTCCCTGATTTATAGCAACCGCGGCAAAAGAGTTTATCCAGCTCTGCATGGCAAACTACGAACTCGGTGGTACTGGGTATGTGTGTGCAATCGCTCAGGCGGGCTTGTCCACTGAAGGATATTCCTCTGCATCTCCTTGGCAGGTTCTTGTATGAGGCAGCACAGGTCCTGGGACGGCTCTGTCTAGGGCTAACTTACAATCAGGGCAATTGCAGTCTGCCAAGCCAAATGCCAGCTGCCGGGGGCTTGATAAACACCCTGTTTTTGCAGCCCCAGGAAAGCAGCAACAGCATGTTTATCAAACCCCCGGTGGCCACCATGCACGGCTGAAGCCCTCCTAAGTTGTGCAAGTCTATTTGGACTGTTTGAGCGTATCCCTTGGCATTCAGTAATCCTTGCTAGAAAAAGAAGCTAGCAATGCTCAGCACTAGTGGGAAGACCTGCTATTTGTGAAGCCAACATATGCTGAGATGTTCTCTCTTTTCCTTTCTTCATATGCTTAATATTCCCTCGGTCCTATGTACTAGCATTCAGACCAGAACCAGGATTCCTGTTCTTGCCTGGATGAGATATAGCTCCACCCCTAGTTATATATTTATTTATTTATTAGATTTGCATCCTGCCTTTCTTCTTACAAAGAACTCAGAGCAGCTTACATAATTCTCCTCCTGCTGTCAGTCTTATCCTTACAACAACCCTGTAAGGTAGGTTGGGTTGAGAGTTTTTGACTGGCTCAGAGTTACCCAATTAGCTCCATGGCCCAGAGGGGACTCGAACCCAGATCACCTGAGTCCCAGTCCCACCCTCTTCACCACTACATCACACTGGATCTCTAGAACCATCTTGTTCTTTCTTTGGGAACAGGAAGTAAGTGAAGGACAACAGGGAGAAATTGCATTCCTGAGATGTCCTGTTAATGTAACAACAAAGCCAGCCCTTAGCCAATGCAGAAACTGTAATTTCACAGATTGAGAGGCTGCATGTGTTGTCAGCGGAGTGTCCTTAATGGATGCAAAACTGGATGGTACAAACTCCATTAAGCCAACGCTCAAGTCTTTTAATTTCCTTTGATGCCAACCATTTACTTATCACCATCTCACAGCATCCTCCACCCCAAATCAAATCTGCCAGCTGCCTAGATTTACTGTTGCATTTAATTTAGTCACTAAGATATTTATGCCATTGTCCTCTCCCGACCTCTGACAAGTCCCTTTCAAGTGCCACTTGGTAGGTGATCTTTCTTCAAGGACTGAATGCCCCAAGGAGTGTTCCAGGACTTGGCACTCCCTGGTGACGGGGGGGCCAGGTTCTCTTTACCAACTTGGGTTGGTTCTCCTCTGCCTGGATGGACTTTCCTTCAGCTGTCCATGTTCTACTGACGTCCACTCTGATGTCTATAGTGGTCTTGATGTTGAGCTGTCTTTAAAGGGAAACTTTGGCTAGCACCAGGTGTGGGTGCTGTGCAGATCATTTATGCAATCTGTCCACAGCACAGGTTGCCAGTGTTTTGCCAGGCCCAGTATGAAGTCCTGATACTGATCTTTAAAGCTGTGCTTGGTATGGGTTCTGCTGCTTTTGAAGAGCTTCCTCCACCCACATCTGCACTTTCAGATCAGTCTTGGAGGCCCTGATTGCATGCCTGCCATCAAAGCAAATAAGATGGTGAAAACAAAGGTTAGATTATCTCAGGAATAGTTCCCCATTGGTGGAATTCAATCTCAGCCCCCAGAACTATATGCCTTCAAGTGTGCCCTAAAAACATTTTTATTTACCTTGGCCATAATTGAGTCAGCACTTGACTGATTGTTGAGGTGTATGTGGCATTTCCTAATTTTAATGATAAAATCTGGTTTTAATTGTTAAATGTTTCTTTTGTTACTGTTTGTATTGTTGTTATCATTGTTTTGTGGTTTAAAATTTGGACACTGCTTTGAGAATGTATTCCATACAAGTGGCTTATAAAACTTTCAAATAAATACATAATCAGTATTTGTATTTACTGTATTTACTGATTCACTGTCCCTGCTTCCTTTCCCTAGGCACCCCTCTCCTACCTTCCTTTGTGCTTCCCTCCCTCCCTCCCTCTCTTACTTTAAGTTCCCAATTTCTTGCTATTGCCATCTTTTTTCTCATTTCCCGTGGCTTGGCCTGCCTCTCCCTTCCTACATGACACACAATAGTTGACCGCATAGCACAATAAGCCAGAATATGGATTCAGTACGGAGTGCCATCGAATCATGATTTGTTGTGTGATGTGAACTTAGCTATGCCAACAAACCATGCTTGGATGATGATAAGCAACCCCCAAAGAGAATCCACAAAGCAGGGGGATTGGGTCACAAAGCAGTGTACACATATTTTTCAAGAGGCAACGTTGTTTGAGGTTAGTAAACCATGGTTTATTAGAGCAGTTGGGTTCACGCAACACAACATCACGTGATTCAACAACCACAATTCACTGACAGCCCACACTAAACCCATGCTCAATCGACAGTCTGACTTGTTGTCTTAGGTGTGTTGAAGTTTCTTCCGTGTCTCCCCTCTGTTGAGCTCCTTGTTGCCTCAGTTCCCCGTCTCTTCACCTTTTCCCACCTCAAATGTTCTCATGTCCCTCATGTCCTTTTCCTTCAGGTTCCTCTTTTTCAGTCCACTGCCTATGTTGCAACTTTCTTACAGCCTTCTTGCTCTTGGGCTTTCCAATCCTTACCTTCCAAAACCTAACCTTGCTTTCTTCCCAGATACACTGACAAGTTCCGCTTCCCTCACAGAAATTAGACAATGCAAATCCTTTTGCCACCAATCCACAGTGTACTAGTTACTGGGCCACATGATCAGGCCTTGTCATGCCCTGCTTGTGGCATCCCTTGAGTGGCTGGTGGGCCACCATATGGACCAAATGCTGGACTAGATGGACTCCTGGATCTCCTTACTTAACTGAACACCATGTGCACTGCCAGACCAGCTCTGCCTATCAGTGTCAGAGTTTCACTCCTGCAAGTGCAATAAATACAGAATGTTGACACATCCAAGAGATAAAACAAAGGAATGAGAAATGGGCAGGGATACAGCACAGGCACACGAAGAAAAGTAAATCAAAACCTAATCATACTGCTCCTGAACTGATGTATATAACACTCTGATAAGAACCATGTTTCTTTTGCCCAACAGCAGAAAATTCAGGGTGGGTTCACACCTTGCTCCCCAGGATTTCCCACCGCTTGCAGGAGTGTTGCAATACTCAACTCGCCACGTGGCTGGAGGCAACAGACAACCGCCTCTCCACCCCGCTCGAGCCCCCAAGCGGTAAGTCCTTATCAAATGTCCCAGGGCAAAAACCTCACGTGGCTCCAAGCTCTGCCTGCAGCTTTATTCACTTGCTATGAAAAAGAAAGGCAGCTTTTGAAAAAAGAGAGTGATGAGGTTAAGAGAAACGTTAGAATTATGCCCTCGTGGCAGCTAAACTGGGATCATCTGCTCAGTTCATGGGTTTCAATATTTGCACGCTGCCCGTCTCCATAAAGACACTCCAGGTGAACGGTGTGATGGTCAGCAGCTTTTTACCTGTTGCCACCATGCCACTGAGCTTGGGTGGCAACAGCAAGGCCCCGGGGCCACAGAGAGGGCCAGGGGCACAGGCAGGCCACGCGTTGGCCATTCCTGACCTAGCGTTATCCACAGTGCACACCTCATATGGGAAACCAGCGGGAGGCTAAGCTCGCTGGGGCCGGCAAAGGCTGGCCCCATGCTGAGGCGCCCCCAAGGATGTGACGGCCTCCCTTTCAGCCAGTGCTGACACCAGGCCCTTTCTGCTGTGGGTGGGATGGGTGGGGAGGCATCCGGAGCATCTGGAGATTCTTCTCAGAGCTTCATGCAGACTGGCGTCTTCTTTAGCAGGCTTCCTGGGCCTTTAACAATTAGCTACCAAGAAAAGTAAGAACAGGTGCCCATTTTCCTTCTCTAGTAGGCATTTAACAGTAGAAGAGCCTCACCAGAATTGGTGATGGTGATGGTGATGATTTTCTTTTCTTTTCTAACTTTTCTAACTCCTTTTATATCATTTATATTTTTTATTTATTTTATATTATTAATTTTAATTTTATATTGTTAGTTTTGTATTGTATTGTATTGTATTGTATTGTATTGTATTGTATTGTATTGTATTGTGTTGTAAGCCGCCCCGAGGCTTCAGCAAGGGGCGGCATAGAAATGTTCTAATAATAATAATAATAATAATAATAATAATAATAATAATAATGATAGCAGCCGCAGCAGCAGCCCTACACTAACATCTCAAAGTCCCTTGGGAAGGGAACTATTCCAGTCTGTTCAGAAAATGGATCCCCAGGTGCAGGACCTTCCTCTGGCTTTGAGGTTGTGTCACACGTGCACAAGGACAGCTCGGTTTTGGAGCAAGGGACCACCAGGGCGCAGCCTGATTACCGCGGATGCTTTGTGGGGAGGGGCCATTGCCCAGTGCGTGTGGGTCTGCTTTGCAGAAGGTCTGCGTCGCACCCCGGAAATCGAATTTAAAAAGGGAAAAGCAGGTGATGGGGAAGAGCCACAACTGGGGCTGCTGGGACCATTCTCAGCAGGTTGGACAACCCATTTGGTCTGCCATAAGGCAAGCATCCTGGAGCATCCGGAACCAGTTTGTGGCCAGATTTCATCCAGCCGCATAGGAAAAGAAAAGGGCTACGCCGGCCACTTGGCAAATCACCAGGAGAGGAGCAATGCGTTGCCTCCAAGAAAAGAGCCGACTTGGGCCACACGGTCCATAGCATTTGCATGTGCTGATGTACATGCAGAGAGGCACATGTAAAATACTGATGATAAGGTAGATCACAGCACAGTGCCTCTCCCTGCAGAGTGGGAGATGGTGCCCAGAGGGCTCGTGTGCACACTGGCTCAGCCTGACTGCTGGTGAGGAGCAGTTTTGGTGGCTCTTGATCTTTAAACCAGGGCAGGGCAGGGCAGGGCAGGGCAGGCTTCCATGGTTCTCTGGCAGCCCGTCCAAGAGGGGGTGGTCCTGTGTAAGAGAGGACACCTCACCTCCCCAGGCAGCTTCCTTTCGTCTAACCTCGGAGCATCCTTCAGCACTAGGAGTGCTGGCCACGCATAGCTCTACATGTCTGTTCTCGCAGTGAGTTGCTCGCTGAATCGCAAATGGAGTATTCGGGGTTTGGAAGCCCAGCCTGTGCGAGGTGAGATCTCCTCCGAGCCTCATGATTTCTCGGGCAAAAGTTGGGGAGGTGAAAAGGGACAAAAAGACCCAGTAGGCTGTGAAGTCTGTGCTTGGGGATTAGGCACACTTGCTTCCCCCTATTACATGGTCTGGCTCTCCAGTTAGGTTGGAGGTGCCCTGCAAGACCTTGGGATAATGAGCTTTCTCCTGCATCAGGTTTGCCAAAATCAGTGTGTAGTTTTGATGTATGAGGATGGAAAACATTAAGGAAATTATACACACAAGCACGGTGTTTGGCATGGGCTGTTTCTTTCCCCACAATTGATTTGCTGCGGTGTCTTGTAATTTATTCATGCAAGGAAACAATGATGGATGGTGTAAATTATTCTTCTTTTTCCCTTTTGACTTAAATAATAATTGCCAATATCTCAGAACTGTATGGAACTATAAGGGGAAGACGGTATCCAGAAAGTGTTGGAAGTGATGGTGTTAGGTATTTTTATTCTGTCCTCCTACAAGAGATGGCAATTTAAACAAAACAACGGATTTTTGTGTTACACAATGATATTATTCTAGATTGGAGTCTGGGCATTTCTCCCAGAAGGGGATTCCTAGAGCATCTTAAATCTGTATGCGGTGAGGCGATTTCATCTAGTAATACAGGAGAAGCAAAAAAAGGCCAACTTTTTTGATCAAGTGTCGTTTTTAGAAGTTTTAGTTCTTTGGGAAGTATGCAGAACCAGAAGCCTGATTTCTTTGCTTTAAGGCTGCCTCTTTTGTAAAGGTAAAAGCTGGAAAATGAAACTGGGGCTAGAAGCTTTTCTCAAGCTCAAACTGCCTCAAAGAAAGTACAAATACGGTAAAATCAGCTCATGCATCCTCAGTATTTTTGCTGTTTCAGAGAAAAGTCATCCATTCTATATGTTCTTTTGTTTTGCGATATCTTCTTCCTTGCTTCAGTTTTTTCCTTTAACGTTATTTCAAGGCTGCCTGTAAAGGTAGAACCTTGCTCTGCCTTTGTTGCCCACTTCACACGTGTGATAATTTTCTGATTTGTACAGCTGTAATTCTTCTTTCTTCCAATGAGCTCAGAATGATGTTAGAGCATTGAGACATAATTGTGAGTAGGTTACAACCAAGAGGAGGAGGCAAGGGACAGTTGGCCAGACTGTGTCAGGGTGGAATGAGTCCTTGCCTCGGATTCTGAGACTCCCATGTAGGACATCCACCATTCCTGGGACACTGGCAGGAAGGAGGGAGGGATTTTTGCTCCTCCTGCCACCCGTGGCTCCTGAAAACATGCTCTCTAGGGCTGTGAGTCCCTTAGGAACATGGAGGAGATTTGAGAAGCTGCAGAAGGAGTAAGGGAAGGCAGATCAACCTACCCCTTCCACTGCAGGAGTCTCTCTTGGATCAGAAATCCTTCCGTTTGCAGAAGGGGTTGGCTCTCTTTCAGCCCAAGGACCAAATTCAGATTCAGAGATGGTCTCAGGTGCTGGCTTCTGGTGGTGGGCAGGGCCAAGGCAGAAGGGGTGTGGTCAAAAACAAAGGTTCAGTTGCCAAATGTATCAGTCACTAACTAAGCCTTAGAATAGAAGTTTGAGGATTCTAGAATTGGGGGTGAGGGGGATGCCACAAAAGCAAGGAAACCATCAAACTTTGAGTGGCCAGGAGAAAAGGGGAAAGGAAGGTGGGTCACCATCTGAGAAACCCCAGAAGGCTGGACTGGGACACTGTGTCTGCAGTTCTACAGCCTGATCTATTATGGACAACTGAGGATTTCCATCAAAAGGACTGTCCCATTTTGACTTCTCCCCTTCTACTATATCATACCCCATTCCCATGTCTTCCAAGCAGCATTACAATGTGCATATTACTTTATAGCAATACCCCAAGGTGCAGAGTGAGGAGAAAAGATATGTTAGAATTATTTGAGGACATAAAGGATGTCGAAATAAATGTTTCAAAGAGAATATGAGGAACTGTTCACATGGCGGTCTATATTCATGTTATTTAACAAATTATTTACATTTTTATTGAACATGTTTTTATACTGCCTCTCTATCATATTCCAAGGGCAGCACAGTAAAAACAATACATGCATTAGAATGTTAATGTACATAAAACATAATAAGTGAAAAAGCCACAGGATCACAAGAGCAGCACAAAACATTTGAAAGGGTTGACACTGAATTTGGAAGCTTGGAGAAATGCAGATCTTCTGCCTGACATGGAAAGGCAAAAAGGCGCACGCTGTGCTTTCCAACTGGGTTGTCCCCACTGAGCAGGTCTGTCCCACCATACTGCAGATGGCCAGGCAATTTCAGGAGGGTAAGGGTAATGTAAGGGTAGATGCACTGTTGCACAGGTGTGCATTGTTTTAATGTGCACCAGGTTCTGCACACCTTCTACTAGAATGCTTGTAAGCCCCCAGCTTGGATGCTTGCAGGCACCTGGTGCAGATGGGAGGAGTGAGGGAGGTGATCTTCACCTGCCCTTTCCTCCATTCTGCATTTACACTAGATGGTGTGCGTGTGTTTGAACATGCAGCTGGGGCATCTCAGAGCAGGGGAGAAGATTGGAGCAGCTTTGGAACATCTTGGCAGCTCAAGCATCCTCCCCTCCTTGCTTCATCATGTTTGAGACCTCAATGAGCTTCTTTCAAATTCAGCTGCAAGGAGTAGAGAGGCAGAGTTCATTTCTGTTTGGTCATAAGAATTCACCAAAATTTGCAAAGTTCTCCATATCTGGAATTAGCAGACTGAAATTCAAAAATGTAGGAGAAACCAAGTGGGCAGCTTTGTCCATCCAGGCCCAGAGCTGTGATTTCCACAGTGTGGCTTTGAAAGCCGGTGGTTCCAACAATGTTAATCAGGACTGTGCTTAAGAATGGAAACAATTCCATTCAGTTTGCCATCTGATGCACAGTTTCAGCCTTGCAAAGTACTAACAGTACCAGAACTCCATTGGCCTTTGGCATTCACACTTCGTGAATTTTGTAATGGGTTCATCAAAAACATAATGCAAAATGCAAATATTAGGATAAATATGTACAAATGTTTCATGCAAACTTTTAAAAACTAATTTGGATCAAAACAATTTAAGACTAGAAACATAAAACATCAGAAAACAAAAGAAACAGATTTGATCATCCCTATTGTGACTATTTTTTTCCTTCTAAACAGCTCTACCTCTTTAACAGCAACGTGACAGGGAGATGCAACATAATCCTTTCCATGCTTGGAATAGAATCTTGAATCTGACTAGTGCAGGTGGGTGGGAAGTCCATTTCTGTCCATATTCAGCAAAGAAGGAGCTTGTGGATTACAAAAGCTCTATGCACAACAAAGTGAAATGAATTCATTTACCCACCCCTGCTTCTGGATTGCATTTCCTTGTTGTACCATGAGTTTTGCCCTGGGTCAAGAGGATATATAGCATTTCCATGTTCCTTCCAGCACTTGTGACCCTTCCAGCCACCACCAAAGGCTGAACTCCTGGGGACCATGACAATGTTAAGGTGACAATGAACTATGAAGTGTAGCCAGTCAGACTTTGCCTGAATTTCTGCAATTCTCTGTCCCCTCCCCTAAGATATACACATTTTCTGTATGTGTCTTGCAGGTCATCAGATGCCTTTTGCCCTACTGTCCATTCATTGACAGAATTGGAAATATTTTTGCCAGTATTTTACCCTACTTGTGCTAATTTGCATTTGTTCACATTTGCATTATCACTGAATTGCACTAATGCAACTGGGAATTAAGTCATGCTCATTAGTGCTAATGTGAATTAAGGCAACTACCCCCTTCTGTAAGAAAGTGAAAAACTGGTGTGCAAGTCCATGGAATCCACCTGAATGTAAAAAGCTGAATAAATCCACAGACTTATTCATCAAATCTGAAGTTATCAGAATCTTTTCCTAGCAAGCTTCCTAGCCTCTCCACAAAGAACCTGCATCTGGCAGTCTGAGCAATGTCTATTGAGGGTGAAGGGGAAATTAAACTCTCTCATTTTATTTTAAACCTGGAGCAATGGCCCGTGTGCACCAAAGGCAAATGTACTATTATGTTAACAGGAGAAACAGGCAGAAAATTAGCTTGGGGACTTGCTTCCCATGTGTGCTGTGTATGTTTCTGCCAGTACAGCAAAAGGAGGAAGGAGGAAATCCTATTGCTTCTCGGGAAGGACAAGTTTCAGGAATGCAAAAATCAAGTGACAAATTCCATCACCGCTCATCTGGTTTGTTCTCACATGCAGCATAACTCCCAATGGCCCACTCAGGAGCATCCAAGGGTGCTACCTCTGTATAATGTATACCTGCCAATATTTAAAATTCAAAGATCACCTTCTCCCTGACTATTCTTCCTTCTTTCTGGATATTTAAAATTTATTTTAAATATTTAAAATTTAAATATTAAAATTTAAAATTCAATATTTAAAATTTGATATTTAAAGTTCAAATATCACCTTCTCCCTGACTATTCTTCCTTCTATCTGGGTCCCCACTCTTTGATCCATATTAAAAAGCCATCAAAGAAAAGCATGGCATGCCTCGTTCATCAAGGCCTTTCAGTGTTTCCCTGCAACATTTTCTAGCAACTCTTGTTTTTGCAGTGTGCCATCAGGTCATCTTTGCCTTTCAGTGTCCCTCCAGAGTCTCCTGACCTTCACAGCCCTGCTCAGCTCTTGTCAACTCAAGGTCTGGTTTCCTTTATGGAATCAGTCCAGCTCATATTTGGTCTTCATCTTCTTCTGCCTTTGACATTCCCTAGCAGGAGTGTCTTTGGGGATATTTTTGTCCTTTTCTTCTGCAGTCTTTGTAAAAATGTCTGTTGGAATCAAGATAAGATACGTTTATCCCACTGAGCAAATTAATTGATTCATGGATGCCAAGATCTTTATGACCAGTGTGGATGGTCACTGTGATGATTCTACAAAACTAGATAAACCGTAACACAGTTGTCACCATGATGATCCTTGCATTTCATTTCCACTTGAGCTCCCTCAAGAATCTTCTCCATCATCTCTTTATATTAGGGGTGTTCAGCTTCAGACTTGTGGACCAAATCCAGCCGGGGTTCCCAGTTCAGCCCTCAGAGGTTCCACAGAAGGCTGTATACTCTCTCTCCTAAGCACTGATGGTTTGATAGTTTCCAAGTATCTGCACATTTTTTCCCAGTCTAAATGTCTGAAATACTCTTCCAAAGCTGAGTTACCAGTAGTTAGAGATACCATGCCAGTGGAATCAATGGCATTGGGTGGTGTATCCAAACTGACTTTATCCTGAACTTTAAAGGAGTTATCCATGGGGATAGCCCCATCTTTCCCTCTAAAACCCTAGATTCAGCATCATAGGTTTGAAATCCTCAAAAGATCAGACTACAACCAAGAGTAGCTACACTGCCCCACTGACCTGGGAGCCATCAGCCTCCAGTCACTAGTACTTGCGGGGGGAGTCTCTTTTTTGGACCCCATCCCTTTGGACTTTGGATCTGCCCCCTTGTTCCTTCAGCCCTCCTCACAACTGGAACATGCCCCCAAGAGCTTCTCCAAAATTGAATTTGACCCTTGGTGCAACATCCCTGCTTTATACGCAGTTGTGCATATATATATATATATATATACACACCCACCAATTTAGAATAATATTTAATTCATCTGATGAAATGGAGTCTTGTCTGTGATCACTTATGTGCAAATCACATCGTTAGCCTTTACGGTCCTACAAAAATGTTGGCGCTTTCGCAGCAACAGGCTATTCCCTCTGGGAATGGTTTGCTTTCGCTCATCCTCAGTGACACCATCACCAAGTGGACTCTGATTGGCTCAGCAGCACCATGACATCATTCCCCTGCTGCGTTTGTTGAGTTCCTGATGGGCAGCATTCTGCATGGTGCTCATGCTGAATGCACTGGCTGCTCGGTGCAGAATGGACGGTTGCAGCAGGGACTGGCTCACACACGTGTCACAACGTTTCCATCGTCCCATGGAGCCACATTAATTCAAGTGGACTTTCCCCTCCCTCTGCCTTTCTTGTTGCACCGCCGGCTTGCCCCTCAAGTCTCGCCTTGAAAGGATTGTGCTTTTTCCCCTCCTTTGCTCCAGTCTGTTGCTGGTGCTAATGTTTAGTGACAGTTACTCAGTGCTAATGATCACCTTTGGGGATTTTTCAGAGAGTTTGCCTCTTGCTGGTCACTGGTGAAATGTAATCAATAAATCTGCCAGCCAAGCTTTTCATGTTGCCTTTCCTCCTGGAACCAAATGAACACCGCTATTACTGATTTGTGACAGAGTGCCCCTTAACAGCAAAAAGAGTCACCCTTTGGGAATTGGCCAGTCCAATTGATCTACGGAATGAGCTGGTAAAACTGAAATGAATGGAAGGGGAAACAAGGAGCACTACTTGCCACGGATAAGTAATTCTGTGGTATAGGCACCTGGCCTCAAATAATATGTAGTTAGAGGAGGACTGAGCTGGCCTATTGCTCAGTTTCTTATGGATAGCAGCAGCAGCAGCAGCAACTTATGTACCAAGTCATCTTTATGTTAGAGATACAGTGCCAGGGTTTACAAGATATTTATTTGTTTATTTAATCTTATTCCCATTTCCAATTTATATTGGATTTGTGCAAAGTGCCATGAGGTCTCCCATAGAGTCCTGAGAAATGAGGCTGGCAAAAAACCTGAGGTGTGAGGCAAGATGACAGTCCACACAGAGAATCGTCATTGGGTGGATTAGAATTGTAATCGATCAATCATACAGTCTCTCCTAGCCCCACCTCAATTCCAAATACAAAGGATAGCGAGACGGGCCACTGAATCTTACTTCCACAATGGTGAAGGGACAGCTTCTTCCACCACTATTGAGGGCAGCAAGTGAGCATCAAAGAGAGGACTGCCATGTATCAAGAAGGGCCACCTCAAATGCAGGTGCAAGTATGTTGCCAGGGGTGGGTGGGTGCTTGCCTGTGGAGTCAAGTTACATGGCAGTCCTGAAAAAAATACACTGACTACCATTCTGTTTCCAGCTCAGTTCAGTGTGTTAGTAATTACTTGTAAAAACCCTAGAGTGAGGGAGGACAGATCCTGACTCTCCATTTGTTTTGACCTTAGCCAACACAGTCCGTGGTGAAGGATGATAGAAGTTATATGCGAATAGTCCGTTCTTCACGAGTGAAACATTTGTTTCTTCACAACAGCAGAAAACAAGGTCTGGTGTAGGACGGTTGGGGCTGCATATGTCCCTGTCCAAACATCCTATTTTAAAATAAACCTTTACTTTTGACAGCTGTCAAAAATAAGCACTGCCATAAATGGGTGGATTGCACTTTTCCACTTTTCTAAGCACCTAGAGGCTTGGGAAAGGTTGGAAAAAGTGGAGGATGTTCAAGTCCCAGTGTAAAACCTAGAAGGCACTGATGTAGTCACTACCCACTTTTGCAAGCTGAGATCTTCTTATGCCTTTGCTTTGCCCTTTTCAGTTCTCCATTTGACAGCTGTCAAGTGGAAGGAAAGTAATACATTTGAGTCCTGGCTTTGTCAGTGCCTGCAGATACTGCCTGCTGTGACAGCAGGCATTTACAAGGATACTGACCAGGCAGGACTTCACGTTTGTGGTTGTTGGGATTGCATGCACGTGCACCTCCAATCTACTAACCCCTCTTTAATATTTGAAAAATATTTGAGCACATTGTTTGCATGAAAAAGTGGAGGGCAGTCCTTAGGCACTTTGGAAGGCTGCCACCTCGGAGACTATGGAATACGATCACCAGGGGTGGGAGGGGAGAGAAAGGAGGGGAAATGCAGAGCAGCAGCAAAGGGGTTATGATGACAACAGGGACAGGAGACAAGCATGGTGAGCGCAGTCATTCTGTGGATTGTTCCTCAAATAACACACCCTGCGTAGCTTATTCACAGCGTGAGCTGCCATCTTGTGAGAATGCACAAAGCAAGCAAGTCTTAGGAGTGGCACTGCGTCCTGTTAGAATGACGGGGAAAGGCACAGAAAATGGGACACCACAAAATGCTTGATGGCTGGAAGAAAGGAATGAGGTTAGACCAAGGGGGTGTGGCCATCTGGCAGCCCCCAAGTGCTGCCCTGGGAACTTGCAGGTCTGAGATTCTTTACTCCAGCAATTTAATATGAATGATAATCTATGGAACAAAGGTTGGGGCCATCAACACCTTCCTCACCATTAATCCCATGCCAGCATGACCTTTGAAGGGCTTCTGGCAAAGCGGCCAACATTTCCTACTCCTACACTACTTTCTTACTCCCGGGGGCAGTACTTCAGCCCAGGAGGTCACCAACCACATTAAATTTCACAATACTCCAGAACTCCTTAAAAAAAATGGAATGGTGGAAGGGTTGAGGTGGCACAGCAGTGGTCCCTGCCAGGACGTGTGAGCCCTTGTGGCTGCCCAAGGGTGCTAGCTGTGGATGCTGGCCCTGACTGAGCCCATACCTACGACAAGGTAAGCTAGCCCAGGGCCTGGCATCCACCAAAGCCATTGCTCTCCCATGTGTAGCTGCTGCATCAACGTTCTGCAGTCATGCCTGCAAAATAGTCTACCAAGGCGAGTCTGGCACCTGGGTAGCCCTCTTGGATGGTAACTGGTCAGGAGAGTGGGCAGCGGGCAGCGACGTCTGCATTGCATGCAACATGTGGTAATGGAAAGGACGAGCTATATTTTCTTGTCTTTGGATTCAATACCTAGGAACGTTTTTGTCAGTTTATTACAGCAGATCGCTGTGTAAGCTGACATTTATTTTTTAATTAATGACTGACATAGCTATTCTTTCCAGCTGCCTGCCGTGGAGTAATAAACAGCACCGAAATGGATGCCAAACTCTTTCCCTGAAATGAGTCTACTGTGTCTGACAAAATTGTTACTCACTTAGCTAGCTCCTGACAAGGACTGAATATCTTCTGTAGTTTAATGTAAGATATTACCTCCCATTAAAGAAAACAAAACACAAAAGGCGCAGCCTTCTCTGACCTTTAAAGCTCCCCTGGAATGCTGGGAGATTTGCTTCTTGACTTAGACTAGTTTGTGGCTTTAAAGTTCTTGGGGATTTAATGGGCTTCTTATCTGCTCTCTCCGGAAGTTAAATGTACATTTTCGAAAACCTGTGCTTTATGCAATGCATTTCTTTCCTTTGCAGAGTTGTGGGTTAGAATAGCACAATACACTAAACATACATGCA
Organism: Varanus komodoensis; assembly: GCF_004798865.1. Taxonomy (NCBI): domain Eukaryota; kingdom Metazoa; phylum Chordata; class Lepidosauria; order Squamata; family Varanidae; genus Varanus; species Varanus komodoensis. Next base: position 15,589,757 of record NW_025335440.1, on the reverse strand, counting down.
CTGAGGGTCACATTTGCAAGGAAGGAGTGACGCGTTTGATTTATGCAGCACGTTGAATTGACTTCATGCACAGAACATGACAACCCATTGTGGGTAAGCAGCTGGGACTGGTTGACATGTTGCCCAGACCAAGCCTGCTTTGCCCACAGTTTGTCCGAGAACATGTGGGCTTTTTTATGGATTGCTTCATCCATGGTGGATTGCCATGTTGTCTGAACTCGGACAGCATATTTCATCAGGAGCAAAGGGAAGCAGGGAATGAGGTGCAAAGCAACAGCAGCAAGGAAACCAAACCTGTCGCATTTTCAGCAGTCTCACCGATGCAACCTCCAGTTCCAGTCCCTCTGAAGTGCCAAAGTAGTTGGCCATCCCCCCCCCCACCACCACCTTTCTTGAAATAAGAGTACTACTCTCTTCAACAGCCTTTATCTGCTGTCAAGGGGAAAAAAACTCTGACAGTTATCAAAGTCAACTTCCACCAAAAGGGGTCAGGCTGTATTTTCCCACTTTTCCTCCTAGAGTCTTGGGAATGGATGTAAAAGTGGGGTTCATGGGACTTACAGAGGGACAATCAGAACCCCGAATATTTCACGGGGGCGGGGGCATGCCTGCCTCTTTCATAAGAAAGATCACTTGCAGCTTTGCTTTTCCTTAATCAGCTTGCCTTTTGGCAGCTGTCAGTGGAAAATGAAGTCAAAGGTACACCTGCTTGGAACTTCTCAGGGTCAATGTCCAGAGATGGAACCTGATGTGCTTTGACTGACGATTCCCACTCCCTACCTCCAGACATTGGCCAAGCAAGGTTGCATGTTTCGAACCTAAGCAGAGGCATGCCTCCACACTTGCATGACCTGCCTTTTTAAACAAATCGTAAACATATTTTGGGCATGTGGATTTAAGACAAAATGGGGCCACCTACTGGCAGCTCCTCCAATGTGCTCCTTGGACCATCTGGTGGGGCCGTCACTGGCTGTCCAATCAGACATCACAAAAGGTGATCTCTGAAAAAAGGAAGATTAAATGGGGAAAGAGCCACCACAAGCCCCCTCCCCAAAATGTTTTACAATAACAGCAGAGAGAAGAGACACGGCAGCTTAAGTCATGGCATCCCCAGAGATATGGTCTTGAGGACCAAAAGAGAAGTAGGGAGAAAACAAGGAAATAGAAAAATAGAGCCCAGTAATCTATTGGGAATACTCCAGCTTGTTTTGTGAACAACCAGCCCATCATGTGAACTTGTCCTTGGTACACTGATCATGCCGTGCGGGCTTACACACATATAGGCACCTATCCCAACACGATGAACAAAGTTAAGGCTCACCATGGGGATGTTTCCATCCTGATTTCTCTCTCTCCCCAGACTGAACACTTTTAGAAAATGATCTCTTCATAGAACATGAGCAAAGTAGCACAATTGACGATGCAACACTGAAACAATGTTTTTAAGTCTCACCTCCCTCAAATGTGCTGATAAGAAAGAGTTGCTGTGTGCTGACTTGATAGATGAAGAAGACATCACTAAGATGACTTGAGCATATTTGAACATGAAGACGAGTTCTAAGTCAATATTGTGTGACTTTCGGGTACTAATTATGATCCAAACCACCATCTCTGATAAACTGACATTGATTAACTATTTGTCTTTTAAATGACTTTTTAAACATCCCACTTAGTATCTGTGTGGCATCAGGGCTAGAAAACAACAGATTGCCCAATGGATCTCCCCATCACCTTTTTCATGTTTTGGTTCCTTTCTTTTCCTCCATTCCTTCTCTGACAAAACTGCTCCTTTTGTGAATTTATGGTGCATTTCTAGGCCTCTAGGAAGAAATGTCCTTGTGTTTCTCCTGGGAATAATTGGTATGAAGGTAAACATTAGCTGCTCTGCTTGGGGTGTTTCTGAGCAACGCTAGAATAAATGTTCAGGGCCCAGAGTGCAGGCATATGATTGGCAGTTCTATTACCACTGCCCTGTGCTCCTTCTTGTATTTCTTTTTATTAGTAATTACGATATGGGGACTCAGGCTTCGGAACACTGGGCATGAGACTTACCAACATTAATGAGATGGTTGTCAATAATAATCACCAGGATTTAATTGGGGACCAGGCACACCGAGCCTGGCCCCAAACCTGAATTTCTTTTAGAACTAGAATCCACCCCTGGCGCACCACATTCAGCTGGCAGTAGGGGCTCGTGTTGTCTCAGCAAAATCCCAGGCTGAGCGAGAGACCTGCGGCAAGCCTGTTGAGAAAATCCAGTGGTCAGGAGCACTCCAATACCCATGAACCCCTCACTGTCTTTCGCATCCTCCTGCAACCTGGCATCCACCGTATGTTTTGCACAATAGCTCCTGTAATCCAAGACCTTTGGCTATGCCAGCTGGAGCTGATGCAAGTTGTCTTGCGAAAGTTCTTAAGGGCACCAAGGTAGGGAAGTCTGGTCTATGGAGCTACCAGTACAGGTTACCAGGCAGCTAATCCATCACATGGTTTGGAAGGTCACTTCGTGTTTCTGGAGTTTTTGATGGCCAGAAAATGTTTCTTTAAGGAACAGAGAGAGCAAGTGGCTCTTAGGTCAGACATACACAAACAAGCCTGCACAGGTGTGAATGTGTGAACTGCTGAAAGGAAATAAATGAGAATTCTCTTGTTGAAGAAAAATGTTCTAGCAGCTGCTTAAAGAACATGTTCTGGGGGACTTCCAAGCACGTGTTATTCTGCTTTTGGAATAATGTTACTGCCTTAAAGAGCAGCATTGTTTTTTCTGGGATCTGGCCTGATCTCCCATGCTTCCCTCATATATTTTGGATTATCCAGGTATTACCTTTATTCCATAAGCCTCTATTGCAAAGGTCAGCAATACACAGCTGATGGGCCACATCCAGACCCTTCTCCCTCCCCTGTTGCAGCCCCAACTAATCTCCAAAAATGTAAAAGAATTGGAAGACAATGGCGTCCAAGGCAGTGGTTTGGTTTGGGGTGGTTTGCTGTTGGATTTCATTGGCGAAGTGGGAATTTCAGCCATTTTTCCTGCAATTTATGTCAGGAATCTGGGATGGCAACATTAACCCCCAGAGCACTGGTTGTTGCCCACTGCTACTGTTGTGGTTCTGTGTTATCAACCTCTTGGACATCTACCTGATCTGGGGAAGTGGGAAGTGATGACTTTTAAAAACATGCCTTATTGTTAGGGATGTGGCACAAATCCATTCCATTCACTTTTAAGCATCAACCTACCTAAAGTTGCACCTCTGAACCAATCCATGATCTGAGAATGCTGACTCTGTAATTTTCACTTCTCCAAACTTTACACTGGCTTCATCCAGTCAAATGTGTGTTCAAAATATCCATATACTGGGGAAAGTGTACATAAAATATATACATTTATGGAAATAATGAAATGCAAAGGAAATTGCCTGCAAAATGTGCACATTTGACAAAATTGTGTAAAAAATTAGAACAGCCTTTTAAAAACCTCACTGTTTAAAACAACAGAACTTCACATTAAAATATTCTTAAAGCTTGGCATGATGGAAGTTTCAGATTGGAAAAATGAGGAACAGAAAAAAATGGAACCTTATCCATCCCTACTTTAAATGCCATGAATCAACACACTGACCTGGACTATCAGTGCCAGCAATTTTCTTTGACTGGGGAAGACAAGCTTTTTGCTCATATCCAAGAATTTGAGAAGTTGTGCCGGCTGTTACCAAAAACTGTCTCCCACAGGAGGCACGGCAAAAGACAAATAACACATCCCAAAATCTGAATAAAAAGCAGCAGTGTAGTCAAAGGTCCAATACATGAAACAATTCCGTTGAACCCACAGCTGTTAGCCTCAACAGAAATTTATTTCACAGCATTCAAGCTGTCAGTATGAATGTGTGGCTCAAAAATGAAAGGCTAACTAAATAACTAACTATGTTTATCATCCTCACGATGCTCTATTACTCCTTTGCAAGCTCCGTCAGAGTCAGTGTGTGGGGTTTTGTTGTGCCAGTGTATCAACTGCCACCTTCCAGCTTTGGCATTTGGCCACGAGTGCAGGATGTGAAGCTGCCTCCCCTTCTGAACTCAGCCCCATTGTGCTGGGAGACACTGAACTCTGGGGCATTTTCACAGCAGGGGCACTTTCATCCCTGCAATCCAGAAGCCTAATGGCGGGAACCAAGGATGGCAAGAGGAGACTCCGGACTTTTTGTGGGTTTTGTCAGGAATAGTATTATTACCTGAAAAGGCAGCGCTAGCGGTTAGCATTCAGTGACGGAAGGAACTTTGTGCTACAAATGGGTAACATTTTGTCACACACAAAAATGTGGGAACTTAGTTGTCTTCTAAGAGCCTGCTGGGTCCATTTAAGACCAATATCTGAACATCATCTGCCCACCAATACCCTGCAATGTATTCATCTTCCCCCGCCCCGCCCCCCCCACCCTCTCTCTTTCTCTTTTTTTCTTTCACGGCTTTACTGCTTGATTTGTGGTTCTCATTTCTCTTGCCCAAAGGCTATGGTTTTCTAAAGTGATGGTTACACTCAGATCCTTACAGGGAGCAAAATTACATACATAATACATTTATGGATCCCTTTTAGTTACTCCATAATGGATTCCATATTATGGATTTCTCCGAACCCTGAAGAATTCTGCAAGAAAAGGGGCATTAGGATTTTACAGAGGTTGTCACTCCAGGCACGATGTTGCCGAGATTTTCTTCCCATTCCCTGGCAACAAAATGAGCACAGATGGAATGTCCGTGCAACTTTATTAGGCATTTTACACCAATGCCATCCCTGGAGCTTTGCTTTCTTGCGGATGTTAATAAGGCAGCTCACTATCAGTTGCAGGTTTGAAATGCACCCTGGACACAAAAAGGTAACTTGATCAGAACAAAGTGGCTTTTTAGTGTTTATATTTTAAAATGTGCTGTCCAGTCTTGATCTTGTTTGTTTATCTATTTATTGACTTTAGACAACTACCCATTACCAAAGTTCTCTGGGTAGTGTAGAGTACATTAAAGACATATTTGAGTTCCATTTCACAGCTCTTTCCAACTGAGACCATGTCAGCTTGTGAGCTTTGGTTCCCCCCCGCCCCCCACACTCCCCCCCGCCCCCCACACAGATTTTTCTGCATATTTCTCAAAATGCATGCAAAAGTTGTGCACTTCTTTGGAATGTATGCTTTCTTCTCCCACTGATTAAAGCATACACGTGTGTTTTCCAAAAGCATGCTTTTTCCATGTCCATTTTTCAAATGCATGCATTTGAATGTTTTTTTGGACAGGATGGGTCCAAATATACATTGGAAATGGACGAACTTCATCTGCAGATTCCGTCCCAGGCTGTGCTCTGTTCAGATGTTATGAACTGGATAAATCCCAATCAGAAAGAAACTAAAACGAATTTCTCATATCGATCTGTACAGTTTTTGCAGGGCTTTGAAGCCTGGTATCCTAGGTGCAATTCTGACACTCACAAACTACAGCTGATTGGCTCCAAATAATACTAACAACACCGGATGATTTTCTTATCCAAATGTTTTCTTGCACATGATGGGGAACAGAAAAACTTTCTTGATTTCCCTGTCCTTAAAGCATGACTGTCCTTCCACTGATGTGACCAGGCCTCCACACATGAGCCTAAAATTAAATCAGGCATATGAAACTGGACTGCAGATTCCTTTATTTTGGATAGTGGCAACATCATCTGGTCCTATGAGCATCAGACTGTATGCATGCATAACCCATATTGTAGTTATTCCTACAGATTAACCTAGACTGCTTTGCGTACAACATCTCTATCATTCTGATACAACATCACTGCAAATAGGTCAGGAGGGTAAGAGAATAGCAGCAAGCCTAGGTCCACCCAGTAGGTTCTTGGCAATGGGGAAGCTGATCTGTGAAATGTGTTCCTCTTCCACAGCTCTGTCTCTTGGCCCTTATACAGCATGGTTCTTTCCAATGGAAACCGGCAAGAGGATGGACAGAAACAGGACTGGGGAACAAAGCAGAGGAAGTAGTTCCAGCTGGTTTTCCAATGAAATTTCAGGGAACCATGAGAATCCTAGGAAGATTATTAGAAGTTCTGCAAGAGGAGAGTAGTTAAAGGCCTGAAGGATAGGTCTGCCCTGCAAGAAAGCTTGTGTACCACCCTTGGTTATACCTGCAACATGTAACCACAACAGTGTATTGCACAGTGTGGTGTTTGGTTAGGGTCTTGGACTCCAGACTCAGGAGATTCTCTTTCTAAAAGCATGAGCTTCATGAAGCTCACTGAAGGACTTCGGTCTAGTCTCTGACTCTCACCCTACACTACCTCACTGGGTTGCATGCAGCAGAACCTTCTGTAATGTGTTGAAGTTCTTGGTTAGGGATGCAGAAAAGTTCTTAATCAGAGGAGTCAGTGTAGAAAGGTGGGTTTTTTTAAAGAAAACACTAAAGACCCCCATAACTTTCTAAGAATGCATGAGAGAAGAGAGGTTGCTCAAGGCATTCCCATCATTCCCGTCCTGCCGAGCACCATCTCGTTATTGCTGCATTGGACAGGGAGTCCTGTAGGGAGGGTCTTTGCTTGTTGGGGCTCAGTGCATTTCAAATCGTGTCTGTGTGTTCTACATCTGACCATACATATCCGGGATTCAGCACATTCTGCCACAGCTGCAACGACTCCCACTCCCCACCTTTGTGCATGATGCAGAGGAAGGTCGAGATGGAGCCAGTGGGCCCACGGAAATGAGGAAGGGCATGTGTGTCTGCATTCCCCTTTGAATTGTGCCTGTGTGAGTCTAATGGCTGAGTGAAACGTCTGCCACAGAATTTCAGCTTCTGCAGCTATTGTAAAGGAAGTCAGAGACTCATTTTTTCTCCTTGGAGTTTGAAGTCTATGCCTTGAGCTTGTCAACTGGATAAGATGAAACATAAAGAATGTGAATAATTTTAAAGTAAGTGGCCAGTCATCATTAATTCATTTTGTGCTCATTACAGTCCCATTAATCATGATTTATGCATTGGGTACTAATACGGAGTTGCACTGAAACTCTGGTTTGCCTCTAATTTTATTTCAAGGAAAATAATTGGATTGCTTAAAACCTGACCTCTTCTGCCTTGTTCCTCAGTCTTTCAGATGTGATGGCCATGGGGAAATGAGTGGCTTGCAGGATGGTAGAAAAAGTCCTCAGTTCTCAGCGCTTTCATGTTAAATCTAGGACAGGGCAAAGTGGAACCCTGTGACGGGTTACATTACAGGAGGTGATGCTGGCCAAGTTGCAAAGCCCCAGCAATTCTAACCAAGAACAGTCACCATGCATTTGGCACAGCAGATCTCTGCTCGCAACAAGGAGAATTGTTGCGTATTTCGCCACGCAGCAGCACCCAGCTGTTTTCTCGGGAAAAGCTGGTGTCTCCGGGTCAGTGGAACTACCTATCTAGTTCAGCTTGTACTCGGTGTAGGATCTATCCATGGTGCTGAATTCCCTCTCCATAAAAGGTTCATCAACAAACATGGGAGCCATGCTGGAGCAAAGCAAACCTACCTAATCAGGCATTTTGCTCATGCAGTGGTCAAACCAGTGCCCCTGGCAATCCTGCAAGCATGCTGAGAGGGCAACACACCTTCTGGCTTGTATTCCCTAGCAAACTTTTATTGACAAGCAAACTGCTGGAGGTAATCTATAGCCATCAGGGCTAGTGGCTGTTGTTAACCATATACTCCATAGGGAAGGGACCAAATGAAAAAACAGTTCTACTGCAGAGGTCTCTAAGTATATTAAGTAAAACTAGGAGGTTGGTTACTCAGAGGACGGCCTTTTCAGTGGTGGCACCCCAACCTTGGAATGTGCTCCCCAGGGAGGTTCGCCTGGCACTGTCACTCTATTCTTTTCAGCGTCAGGCAGATACCTTTTTATTCTCCCACTATTTCAACAATTAATTGGTTTTATCCTGTTTTTATTACTATTTTAGTCTGCTGTGTGTCATTGTTATGGTTTTGTTCTTGGTTTCCTTCCTTGTAAGCCATCCAAAGACTTTTTTTTAGTAATGGATGGCATAGGAAATTTTTAAATAAAATAAAAAAATAAATAAAATAAATAAGTACACTGCAGTGCCACCTAGAGGATATTCCATTGTAGCATAGCACCACCTAGAGGTTATATAGTGGAAAAGCAGGAAAGGGAAAACTACAGTATCTAAATCCTGCACAAGTAGATCTGAGGAGTGATAGAAAAGTTCAGTCTGATTTCCAAGTTAAAGCAAGGAGAGCTCTGCAGAATCCACCCATCAGAATCAGAATTCCAGACTGTTTAAGGCATTCAAGGTCAATAGCAGCACTTGGATTGGGTCCAGGAAACAAACTGCATAGCAATGTAGCTGTTTAGTAGCAGGTGTGTTATGTCTGAAGGAACAAACTCCTGTTAATGAGCAGGCAACACCAATCTTTTGGTTCCTAAACAACATACAAAATGCAACATTTGCTTCTGTACAGATTACATGCAAACTGTCAGTTAAACCTCTAATTATCTGGTTGGCTTGTGGCTAAGATGGTTCTGTTCAATTATTAGCTTTAGTTCACTTGTCAGCTGCAAACAAAATGCCACACACTACTCGTAAGCAGCATCAAAGAACAGAAATTCTGCAAATTGCTTTCTTGATGTAGTTACTACAACCCTGGGAGAGAGTTACATAATTCTGTGAATTGCATTATAAACCTAGTTTCTTGAGGCCTCATACTGTCCAGCCGAGCATCAGAAGTGGGAGATGCCTATGTATGTCACCCATAGTTTCATTTAAGGAATGTTCTTTCTTAGCCTGTGCATCATAGATATCTAACTCTACATTCTAAAAATTCGTTTTATTCAGACAGTGCAGATCAGAGGTGATCCTCCAAATTATTGAAACTATAAATCCCATCAGCCCCAGCTAGCATAGTCAAAGGCCTATGGTGATGGGAGTTTGCACCCAATGACATCTAAAGGAGCATGCTCTTCCCATACCTACTGTAGGGGAAAATGACTTTATTCTGCTTATGGATAAACAGATGCCTCTCTTTCACCTTGTCCATTGTCAAGTATACCTGCACTTATGGAGCGTAGTTTATTCTGATGTGGGTCTGGTCTAGCTAATGCTTATCATGACGGGATGAAACTGTTACAGCAGGGATGTGTTGAAGCTCTGCAGAATTATTATTATTATTATTATTATTATTATTATTATTATTATTATTATTATAACATTTCTATGCCGCCCCTTGCCAAAACCTCGGGGCGGCTTACAACACAATAAAATACATTGAAATACAATAGAACATAATAAATTACCATTAAATACAAAAATACAAAAAATACATTGAGTTACAAATATAAAATTAAAATTATCAGTATAAAATAAGTAAATAAAAATATAGGAGGAGAAAGAGAAGGAAGAAGAAGTTGCCCTGGCCAGATCATATGTTTTAACAATTAAAATGATGTTTAAATAAAAAGGTCTTTACCTGGCGCCGAAAAACCAGTAACGACGGTGCCAGGCGGACCTCTTTGGGGAGTGAATTCCATAGGTTGGGCGCCACCACAGAGAAAGCCCTCCTCCGAGTACTTACTCTCCTAATTTCTTTCATGGAGGGTTCCCGGAGAAGGGACTCTGCCGCAGATCTCAAGGGGTGGTCGGGCCTATACGGACGTAAGCGCTCGTTCAGGTAGCGAGGACCCAAGCCGTTTAGGGCTTATAGGTCATAATCAACACCTTGAATTGGGCCCGGGCTTCAATGGGAAGCCAGTGAAGCTGACGGAGGACTGGAGTCATGTGAGCATAACGCCCCGTCCCCGTCAGCAACCTGGCAGCTCTATTTTCCACCAATTGAAGTGTTCGGACTGTCTTCAGGGGAAGCCCCACGTAAAGCGCGTTACAGAAGTCTAGGCGGGAAGTCACCAGTGCGTGTGTCACCGTCGCCAGGCGGTTCCTCTACCATGCACCAACCGCCTCTCAGCAGACTCAACACCTCCAATGGGCCACTTGGGCTCTTTGGGTGGCTGCCATTGGCTGCCAGTTCAGAGGCTGCTATTCACAATCAGGACAAGGGGCCGAGGGAAGGACTGGCAAGCCAGAAATGTAAAAGACTCTTGATTGTGATAGAAAGAGGAGGCAAGGGGACTTTAGCCACCAAATCCCCTGGTATACTAATGGGAGGACCAAGGGGAAGGAAACCCAAGATAAGCCTGATCATTTGTTATGGGTCAGAGTGACAAATAACTGATATTGCTTTCAGTATCTCTGACAGATTCTACAGATGCCTGCACAGGAGTAAGCCTCACTGAATTCAGTGGGGCTTCTTTGGAAGTACATGTGTATAGAATGGCAGGTTTAGGTATATGGGGGAATAAACTCGGTGAGACTTATTTCCGAAGGCACCTGTATAGATGGGGCTGGTGAGCATAACCAGTCTGGACTAGAGGACAGCCAGTCAAAGGGTCAGGCTCCTCAAATCCTTACAAATGAATCACTGCTCAAAGTTGGGAAATAGCCGAAATCTGCATTCTTGTCCCTGGGCTAATTTGGATTCCGATAATAAAGACAACCACCTACACCCTCCTCACAGTAAATATTGGTTGCAGCATGATTTGTTTTTTAGACACAAAGTGTGCATGTAAACGAAGGAGGCCAATTCAGGATACACACAGCGCTATTCTTAGACGCTGTTGGACTGAAAACAGAAATTCAAAGAGACGCACGATGCGTCACCGTTCCTGGACTACGACTCACTTTTTCAGGGACGTCCGTCCAGATGGGAAGCCGACGTGGCAAGGAAGGCAGCGCTGCCACGGAAAAGGGCAGCGCCATGCTGAGCTCCCTCTCCTGTGCTGTGACATTGTCGCCTCTTGTCTCTTCCTGCTTCTCCTCTGCATTATTCGCTACAGCAGGTGGGGGAGGAGGAGGAGGGAGGAAAGCGCAGGATGGGGGCCTGATGGCCTGTGTTTCCCTCACTCCGTGTGGCAGCAGAGAAGCAAGGCATAAATCAGCGTTTCCAATTCTCTGTGGAATCCTGTGGGTTGAATTGGTGGCACACATCAGGTGATGTGTGAGTGCATGGGTGAAGTGTTTTCTCAATCAGATCTCAAAATGATGGGCAGGAAAATTGTCGCTGCAACAGAGATCAATGAGGGGCAACGCCATGGAGGTTTTGAACCCTCCGCAGAGGTCCCAAAAGGGCTACAGTTGCCTAGGCTACCCTCTGCCTAGTCCATCTAAGATCAAGGGGTGGAGATGCTTGAAGTATGCAGGCCAGGACTTCCCCGTCTTCCCAAGGACCCATGTTATTGGGTTCTGCAGGAGAGGACACCAAGGAAGAGGAGATGGGGGGGCAGGAGGACCGAAGAGGGGCATTGGCTAATGAAGCTCATTGCCCACAGTTTTCCAGGCTGACCGTAAGAGCAGGCATGTCTTGGAAGGGACAGGAGAGGAGGGAGAGCCATCGCCTTGCCCAGTTCTTGGACACAGGATGAGGCATCAGGGGAGATGAGCAGCCCAGTTAGAGGGCTTTCATGGGTCCCGGAGGGTGGCACCTGCAGCGTGGATGGAAGGGAACGATTGAGGAGACGTTTCCAGCTTGAGTTCAAGCTATCCTTCAGCTTGCTAGGGAGCTTTTAGACTTAGAAGAGAAGGACATAATGGGATGCTTTACCATAATTATGGAACACTTCACCATCAGTGGTTTGCCAGGTGCCTCCTTTGCTGAGCTTTAGTCACCTGACAAAAACGTTTCTGTTCCGGCACATTATGGCACCATTTTGATTATCTTCATTAATTTGCACCGCTTTTATTATATTAAGTTTTATCCGTTATTTGATTATTTATTTATTTATTTATTTATTTATTTATTAAAACATTTTTATGCCGCCCCATTCGCCGAAGCCTCGGGGCGGCTTACAACACTAAGTTAAAATAATTATAATATAAATCAGAAATATAAACATTAAATTAAAAATACAAAAATACAGAATAAAATAAGCTGCCCTGGCCAGATAAAATCCAATAATATTAACAGTTAAAATGCTGCTTGAATAAAAAGGTCTTCGCCTGGCGCCGAAAAACAAATAATGACGGCGCCAGGCGGACCTCTCTGGGGAGCGCGTTCCATAACTTAGGCATTTATATGTTATTTTATCTTGTTTATTATTATTTTAATTGTACTGCTCTATTTATGTTACTTAGGATAGACTGGAGCCAGCTGGAGCTGGGGGGTCAGACTAGATAGCCCAGGAGGCCCCTTCCGACCTGTTTCTATGCTTCTATGGTCCGATTCAACATGAGGAAGCTTCCGGAGTTCCTCTGGGATGTTGCCACCAACCATATCTGAATGGGAGGGTTAATGCAACCGCCCCCCTGCAAGGAAGGAGATGGACACACCCCACGTGGCAGGCTAACTTTGCACGTTGCACTGTGCCCCTTCTTGCTGCACTCTCGCTTTCCCCTCAGCCCATAGCCTTTCCACTGCCCTACGTCCGCAAGTGCCCCGTGGAATATTCCGTGCCAAGGAAACAGGGCTCCGAGGGAACATTTAGTGGCTTTCCTGCTTGTTGTTGTGTCTGTGTGATGCTGTTAATAAATAACCTGCTGCCACAAGACATCAGAGACAGCCCTCTGGAATGCCACTGCTGGTGTCATTATGGTTATAACTGCTATATAGCAGAATGACAGAGGCTGTCTCTTTCCTGGGCTGAAATACAGGGATACATTTAATACCTGACACATTTACATCAACCACAGTTTCTAGACATTGGGGGTTATGGTTCCTTCACTTTCTATTTTAACAAAATCTAGGCTGCTGGGCGAGAGTAGAGAGATTTCCTTTTATACTTGTTAAAATCCCTCACCCATTTATGCTCACAATAGCTCTGTAGGCAGTAAACAAGCCTTTGTGGGCCAGTTGTGTATGTGCAGGGGAGGCAAGGGGAGTGTCGTGAATTAAACTCGTTTGCAGAATGTGGCAAATAGCTGCAGACTGTGTTGAGCACAGATAATTTGCTCAGGCAGGACTGGACAAAAGCACGACGGAGCACCCTGGCATGGGGTTTTTTGTGATCAGTTCAGCTTCTGGGAGAACACAGGAGGAAGGTGCGTGGTGAGACTGGAGAAAGACAAGCATCTTAAGAGGGGAGTAGTGACCCACATATCCTGGCAACTCAAGAAAAGGAAGTTGTCTGAGAACAGATTCTCTTAGGGAGGGGGAAAGGGCAAGCAGCATTCAGGGGAATCCCTGTGCTATCTCCGATCAGAGATAGCAAGGGGATTCCTTGCTTGGGGCACTGCTGGGGCACATGGGATGCTTGAAGGAGGCACCTGATGCTTTGGGAGCAAATCTGCTTAGCACACATCCCTTCCTCCCAGCTTGGACATGAGCAGCGCCTGAAGGAGGTCTCCAATCCAGCTAGCATCTGCCTCTCTTTGCACACCGAAAGGGAAAATGGGTGGGTCAGATTCTGCCACAGGAACCAGGATCCATCCACTGTCTAATCCTCCGTTCGCCAGCCCAGTTCCCTTTCATCAGTTAAAAACCACAAGCCCTGCCTCTTTGCGAAGCCAGAGGGCCCTCGGACAGGCACCCGTGTGATTTCTAATAGAAAATGACATTCCTTAAAATGGCATTCCTAAAATGACACTTCTACACAGGCTCAAGACCATCCCTTGGCAGGATTCCTAAACCACATTTGGCAGCATAAAGGGAACTCCTCTGTCTGGCAGAATAATATACATTGCAATTTGTTGCTTTCTAGGGAAAACTGTGCAGAAGCGATAGCCTCTGGTAGGTGCCACACAGCCAGAAAGTCTTTGCATATCTCTCTGCATAATACTGGCAGTCAAGAAGAGACACGTTAACGCAACCAGATAAAAGATCTGCAGTAAATCCTACCTTGGAAGTATCAGAACAAATACATAATCTATGCGACAACAAAATGCCTGTTGGAATGAGTGAGTCTTAAATGCCCTGGAAAATGTTCTCATGGCTGAAATCTTTTCACACACTGATAGACAGTCCTGCATTCTGCTGGAAACTGTCCATTTGTCTCAAGATAAAGTCTGATCTGCATCCATAATAATAATCTGAAATCATTCAGGCTGAAAGGGGGAATGAAACGGGGGAGTTTAGGAGTTATGGGGTTGTAGGAGCATTTCTCAGTGTACCTGTGTCCTATTGTGTGCCAATATTTTGCCATGCCCCTTGGTTTGTTAAATCTGATCTATAAACAAGCATCCTATAGGAACGACCATGCTCAAATCCAGAAAGGGCACTCTTTCATGGGGACCCTCCTCAAAAATAAGAATTTAGACTTCTTGGTGGAGGCCCCCGGTGTGTATGATTCCCTCCTAAAAAAGTTCCACCTAATCTGTCGCAGAAGCCATTTCATGTGGGCAGTTCTTCTGGACCCTAAATTGCTAAATTAAGGACTGTGCTGCTTCTGGGCCTTCAACCTATCCCCATTGTTTTTATAGTGACTTCAATTTTAAATGAGATAAATACTGGTTGATTGCAGAACCTGTAGCTGCAAAAACACTGCATACGACTTGAGTGAGTCAATGAATAAAGGAGTTAAAAATAACAGTGGGAGGCAGGCGTTTGCCCGATGTGTTCCTCCTACCGTTCCCCGCCATGTTCTGATCATCACCTGCCCTTAGTGGGATGACAAACGATGCCTTGACTTCTATTGTCTGAAAAGAGACCACCAGGTCAGGGGCAAGGAGATTCGGTGAAGAGAAGCCAGTCACACCTCATTAGTAAGCACGCTGGTAGTGGAGGTTTCAGATTTGTTTCAGGCCCCAATGCAAAAGGTGCCCTGACAGTTTGAGTTATGTTGACAGGTTCCCCTCAAAGGAAAGGAGTGTGTCACGCAGGAGAGATGAAGCATGTTTCACCGCCATCCTCCACACGGAATAAATAGATGGGTTAGAATCTTTCCGTCGGCAACATTCCCCTATGGGGAGGAGGGAGAGAGAGAAGGAGAGTTGAGTTTGATGTTATAAATCACCATAATTTGTTACAATTTCCAAAGACAAATATGACAGGGTGGAATTACTTTGCGATGCTGAGACAGTCATCTGCAGAAGCCATAAAGTGCCAGAATAAATCTAACGATGAGATATATTTAATCTGAGGAAACAGCGACCGATATCCCCTCTTGCTAGATTGTGTTTACAAAGAACTTAGCTGCACTGATGTTGTGCGGTTGCAAGTTGCGTCTTCTGGTTTCTTCTTCCAAATTAAGCTGGTTCTCAGATAAGTATTGTATCCATTTCTAGAGGATTCTTGCAGTCACTCTGCTCCGAAGAAAGCAACAAAAACCCTCACATTTGTTATATCAGCAGAGAATATTGGGTGGGTTTTTTCGAAGGGATTAATTTTGCTACACAGCAAAATTGCTTCCGAAGGGTGGATTGGCACTCGAGGGTTGGGCTGATGCCCTCTAATGAAAGGACCCTGATTTGTTTTATTTTGCATTTTGATATTTTACATACCAATAAAACATCATTGGTGAGTAAAATATTTTCCCTTCCTCTCATTCAGCTTCCAAAGCTTTGCAAGTAACAGAGTTTAGAGAGGTGATTATAAAATCTTAGCCCATAGCCACTGTAAGCAGATGGCAAAGTTAAGAAGAAAGTGAAAATTCAAAACTTGTTCTACCTAGAGTTATGATGCTTCTTTATTGTATTTATGACACACACCCAAAAGAAGCAGCACAAGAAAATCAAAATGGATTGAAGTCACAGAAGCCCACCCAAAGTGCCTTTGCGGTCCCATGAATGAAGGAACAATTAAGATCTCCTGCTTCCCAGCTTGGGATTAGAGGAGGAACTCTACAACATCCTGTGCTGTGCCACTATAACCATTCTAGTCTACGCTCTTCTTGCCCCCAGGGGCTAAGCTGGGCAGGTGCAGGAGCCAGATTTGCACACACTAATTAAATAAGCTCCAAAGTCTTTCCCTCTCTGTGTATGTATGTGTCTTTAAAGGACTCTTGTCTCCTAAAGAAACAAGATTTGTAAGAAGGTGCTGTTGGATGGGAGGAAGGCATTTGTTTTCAGGAAAAATAATTCAAGCAGAAAGAATCAAGGAGTTGGATGACCAGCAGGTGAAGCACACGCGAGCAGAAAGCTAGCCAGAGATTCAGACCTGGCTCCTAGCACTGCCTTTGGCAGGGAGAAGGAGTCAATGGGAGGAGAACACTGTGGCCATTTCTCTACGTTGCAACGTGAATTCAGTGTGGGGTGAGTTCTGGGGGACTTGTGGGTGCTGGTAGGGAGGAAGGCTATCCTTCTGCATACCAGGGAAAATTACCATGCTGGAATGTGCATCGATATTTATTCCAAATTAGAACTGAAGTCAGCCAAGAGTTCCTCATTATTCAGGGACTGTTTGCTGTGCCTGTAATTTCGTGTGAAGAAATTAGAGATTCCAGTGAATTAAGAGGTTGTTAACCAGACTGTTACATGATTGTTAACCACCAGTCACATGTTTTGCCTTTAAAAACTAGCTTCAACATTATGCAGTAAAGTTGAGAGAGAGAGAGAGAGAGAGAGGAGAGGCAGACATGAAAGTAAAAAGTCTGATTTGGCACCTACGCAAATCTCTCCTTCAAACTAAAGATTTTCCGCAACTCTAAATCCTCATTTTGGTGTGTCAGGAAATAGAGGTGGGTGTTTCCATGACAAAGATGATGCACTTGGGTGCTCTGCTCAGTGAATCCGACCCCAGTGATGCAAGCGCATGCTTTGAAAAATACTCTGCATGTGTCAAAGTCCAAGAGAAGCGATGAAGCGGCCACGTGATTCTCCTAGCTGGTGTTCCTGTTGTGTTTGTTCCAACGCTTGGGAGGAGAGCAGGCAGCTTCGCAAACCAAACAATGCAACAGACTCCTGAGCAGATGCTGACAAGGGGGGGCAGGTGTTTCCTCCTCTCTCTGCAGGGGGCACCTTGTTTCATTCTTTGCAAAGTTGCTGCTCACAGAGCATAGCATCCACATCACAGCAGCTGCCAGGGTTCGCTCCAGCTTCATCTCTCCTTTCTTTTCTTTCTGCCAATAAACCTTCCCTTTACCTCTTCCTTGCCAAAAGCAAATGATCTTCACAGCCCAAGGAGAGATTTTGTTTGGTTGTTTGCAGTGAACTGCTCACTGGCTGACTAGCAAAATGGATGCGATCCAAGCAAATGCTGGGAATTCGTGAAAACCACCAAATTCCTAGATCTGGAGAGGGTCCTTGTAGTCCAACATTTTTCTTCGTGCTGGAATTTCCTAGCAACAGCATCCTGAACAAATAGTTGTGCAGCCTTGGATTGAAGACTTCCAGCAAGTGAGAGCCCATCTATCACTCTGATAATTGGTTCCATTTCTCATCCCGTTCCACTGAAACCTCTCCTCCTGAGACTTAACCCCATTAGATCTAGGCCTGTGGAGAAGACGTTTTTGCCCTCTTCTCTATGGCAGCCCTTCCTGTATTTGAAAAAATGCTCAGATCTGTCCTCAGTCTCCTGTTCTGCAGGATAGCCGTTCCCTGGGCAGAATCCACGAGAGCACACATGCCCGTGCACAATTGCACTGCACAGAAGCACTCAGTCTTCCTGACGGTAACAGTGGGGGCCACTTAAAGAAGGGAATGGATTGGGGCCTTGAAAATGCCAGGGGCATCAGCGCTCTGCTGGATTCAGCCCCCGATCCTTCCCACTGGCCCTTGCACAATTTGTTTTCCATGGTGTGCTGTCAGACGTGCTCTGAGACGTTGATCTGTAGCGCCCAGTATTCTGGATGCCATCTGGCTCGAGGGTAATGCAGGAAATGGGGTGGGCGTTGCCCCAGGAGTCTGCTTGCCCCCTCCCCAGAGCGTGTGGCACGTCGCTTTCCATGATGGGGGGTGCAGTGTTGGAGAGGAGGAAGCTTGGAAGATGAACTTGCCCTTGTCCCCTAAGCCAATCTCGGGGGGTGGGGGGGCCACTAGGCCTCCAAGCTGGGCCCCAGCTCAAATGAGGGCGCACAAGCAGGCCCCAGCTGAAATGACTGCTCCCGCCGGCCCCACAGCCACCCCCTCAGTATGCAGTCATCCATTTGGAACCAGGCATCATGGGACTTGCAATCCCAACACGTGCTCTGCAGCTGCAACTCACACACTACACCTGCTTTTCCCAGTGGGCAGCCCTCACATGCTGTGGGCTAGAAATCCGATAATCCCTGGCCATTGGCCTTGTTGGCTGGGGTTGATGGGAATTGTCATCCAAAACATTTGAAAGGTGCCAGGTCAGGGGAAGCTGTACTGCATGGCCAAGAACTGTCCCCTCGTAGGGAGAGGGTCATTTACTGGTCTGTCACTTTCATCCTGTCCTGTTTCCGCCAGAATTGGAGATTCTTAAAATGCTGCACAGACACATCCCAATGCACACTTCAGTGCACATTTTAACATATGTCTCAAAAAGTATATCTTTGTTAGATTAATTTCCTCCCAATTCTGTGATCTTTCATGAATTTTGAAACATTTTTCAGCATCAAAATGCTTAGGAGGCATGAAAGCCACCAGATTCCCTCCATAGGTTGTTTCATACTGGAATTCACAGAGACCATAATACTCAGGCTTCCTCCATGCTCTGCCTTCTGCAGGTTTGAAGACCTTCCTCTTGAACTCTCACAAAACCCCTTGAGGTATCAGAACCCCTTGAACTGTCACAAAACCCCTCGCATCAGCCTAAAGACTCCTTCCAACCATCAGATGCTTCTTAAGGTGAATTGAGGATGTTCGCCCCTCAGCAGTCAGGAATGCTGGATTAGTGGGACCTCTGGCCCGACAAGGCCCAGAGAAACTTTATGTGCCATTTAGAATGTACAGCATTTCCTATCATGTTTCCAGCCCCAGTATCACAACCACACATTCATGAATATCACAGCAATAATAACAATATAGCAATCCAAGAACTTTTCCCGAGGCTGATTTGAGAAAGGACAAAAGATGACAGAAAGGGAAATGCAATTAATATTATATGTATTAATGCTTACTGGGCCTCTCGGGAAGTATTAATATAGGTTTGTTAAGGTGGTGTATTTTCTTTTTTTACTCCAGCTTGAGGAAGAAATCACTCCGCTTTGGGACCAATGATGGCCTCACACAAAGGTTTTACTGTCTCTGCAATGTCTGGGTTAATTGACCTTTCTCAACTGATTACCTTTTTATTATATAAAATGGCCCTAAAATAAGGCTAAACTGCTTGCAGCCTGCCAAGCCATATGTATTTTTGTGATACTTGATCCATGCCTGCTTGTGCCATCCCAAGTATGTGGAAAAGACGAGACTTACCTGGTGGGCTTTCCTTGTAAGCAGTCTCTTGCAACCGCATTCACATGGCCCTTTTCCCGACCCATTTCACTTCACCTGTATGTGCACAGAATCTGCTCCACTTCCAAATTAATCTGCAGCAGGAGATTAAATCCCCTCAAACTGTATATTTAGATGGGTGTTTCAATATGTATTTTGATACCTTTAAATGGCATTGCAACCTTCAAAGAAATGCAGAATTTGATGAGTATCCAAACTCTAATCTGCCTATCGGTCTGACAAACCGATATAGCAGGTCATTTTATATAGGAGAGATTGTGTTGCATTTCAGAGCATGAACTCCTCACTTATCCTTAGGAGTCGGATGAAAACCGCGTATCCTGATACACATTACCACAGCTTTTGAACAAGGGTGTAACTTACAGGTTATAGCAAAGATCAGACAATCAGATTCAGTCCATGGGAATGCAAGGTCAAGGTAAAGATGATATGGGAGAGATGTAAACAGTGGGAAAAAATTGTTTAAAAATGCAGCCCCAGCAAATCTGATCAGAGAAGCAGTCCTGGGAACCTGCATTTGCGGTTGCAGTGGTAGCCCGAAACAATGTGATTTTTCTTTTTAAAAAAGGCATGTGGACTGGCTGGAGGGCAGAAACATGGTTGCTGGAGCAATCTGCTGCCCAACGTCATTGCTTGCTACCAGCATGTGGCAGTGGCTGTGCTGGACCGGTGCCTGGCTGAGGTTATGGGCTGGATGAGGGCCAATAAACTGAAGCTCAATCCAGACAAGACGGAGGTCCTGTTGGTGGGCGGTTCGAGCTCCTGGGTAGGTGACTTGGACCTTGCCGTGAATGGGGTTGCACTCTCTCTGAAGGACAGGGTCCGCAGCTTGGGAGTGCTCCTCGTCCCAGAGCTGTTCCTGGAGGCTCAGGTGACTGCGGTGGCAAGGAGCACTTTCCTTCAGCTTCTGCTAATCCATCAGCTGTGTCCCTACCTGGAGGACGATTGCCTAGCGACAGTGACACATGCATTGGTTATTTCCCAGTTGGATTTCTGTAATGCGCTCTACGTAGGGCTGCCCTTGAAGACAGTCTGGATACTTCAGATGGTGCAAAGCAGAGCAGCCAGGTTGCTGACAGGGACTGGGCGTTACTCTCATATAACCCCAGTCCTCTACCAGCTTCGCTGGCTTCCCATTGAAGTCCAGGCTCAATTCAAGGTGCTGGTTATTACCTATAAAGCCCTTAATGGCTTGGGACCTGGATACCTAAAGGAACGTCTTCTTCCCTATTTGTCCTCCCACCCCCTGAGATCGGCAGCAGAGGCCCTCCTCCGGGAGCCCTCTGTGAAAGATATTAGGAGGCACAGTATCCAGAGGAGGGCCTTCTCTGCAGTGGCGCCCCATCTATGGAATGTGCTCCACAGAGAGGTCCACCTGGTGCCATCATTATTTGTTTTTCGGTGCCAGGCTAAGACCTTTTTATTGCAACAATATTTTAATAACTTTTAACATCAGCTTATAGGTTTTAATCTGCAGCCAGGGTGGATCTGGATTTTATGTGCATTATGTTTTATTTTATTTTATGTAAGCCATCTCGAGGCTGTGCAATGGGACAGAATACAAATACTCTAAATAAATAAATAAATAAATAAGCAAGCAAGCAAGCAAGCAAGCAAGCAAGCAAGCAAGGAAGTTCCCCACCCCTCTTGTTTTACAGTAAAGTCACTGCCCATTGCATGGAAATTGCAAAATTGGGGGTGGTGTGGAAACAGAGAAGGTGGTGCTCCTTTTGTTGTGAGGGGGACTGACCACAGCAGCCAGAGGAGTGGTCCAGCCCTGCACTAGAACCCAGCTGTCCTCCTGTGAATTTTGCAGTGAAGTTCTCCAATCAAAACAGCCATACAAAATGGGTACAGAAGGGAACGCAGCTCACAAAAAAGCATATAAGTTTGCAAATGCACTCACCTAGGAAACTCACTGGAAAACAGCGTTATGTATCTGTCAGAATGGCATGCAAAAGGAGAATATGAGGAACGGAAAGGGAAATGTGCAAAAAATGCATATATGTTCATGCCAACGTATGGGTGGTGTATTCTAAGATGTCAGGAGAAATCAACTTTAAGACTGACTAAAAGAGAAACTGAAAGATACCGACATGTACATATTTGCCCATGCCTCTTTCTCATACCATATTTACTTTGTTCCAGATGCTGCAATGTAAGACATAATAATTCCTTGGCAGATAGGCGGATTACATAAGCTAATATGCTTCTTCATACTACAGTGTCTACAGATCCGACACCTGTTTCTAAGCAGGGGGCAGGGGAATGTCTGCAATCATACAAATATAGAAAGACGACATTTGAAGTAACATAGATTATCAGTATTTGCTGCTTCATGGCTCCCTTCCTAAGTCTGTTTTCTATTGTGCTCTCTCCACTCAGGTGGGTGAAGGAAAGCTGTGCTTATTTTCAGTTATTATTTACAGCTAATCAAGAGTTTCACAGCCCCCTCCAAGGCATTCCTAAAACATATCTAGACCAACTCAGAGAGGGAAGAGAGTTTCTCAAGGCTCCAGTTAATCTCCTTAGATGCATGGGTAGATCCATAGGACCCCAGTGGGAGCCAGTGTGGCGTACTGGTTAAGAGCACAGGACTGGGACTCTGGTGACCTGGGTTCGAGTCCCCACTCAGCCATGGAGCCAACTGGGTGACTTTGGTCACAGACTCCCTGCCCAACCTACCTCACAGGGTTGTTGTCATGAGGATAAGACTGAGCAGGAGGAAGAGAATGATGTAAGCTACTCTGAGTTCTTTGTAAGGAAAAAAGCAGAATACAAATTTAATAAATAAAGTAGATTACATTTTAATTATGCCAAAGGATTCCATCAGAGATCATGGTGTCATTTTTAAAAATTCTCTTTTATTTGTCTTACAGCTAAATACGATAGGCACTAATATATCACCCAAACTGAGACACTGCATTGCTGGAAAAGTGGATTTAAAAGGGTGCCTATTTGCATAAAATGTTCATAAGCTGTATGTGTTCAAAGATAGAAATAATTACTAATTCAAATGCAAATGTTAGGATGGCCCTCCCAGACTGCCTGGTATTTTAAGAGCTAGGCAGAGAAGTTTCCAGATGCAAGTTGCTGGACCACAAGGAAGGGGGCTGCTTACCATTTTAAAGCGCATAATTGGCAGCCACAGACAAAGTGCTCGGGATGCCATATCCTGAGATGATCTGTGAGTCTGCTCAGCCCACTTCCAGGCGTTCACTGTTGATGTGCAGCTTCAAAACCCTGATTTTCCCTTCTTAGATCTCCTGGACTGGGCAGCCATTTGAACAGAGGACTGTCCCCTGGGAGACAGAATAGATGGCCACCCCACACCTGGCTTAACAAAATCCCATTTAGTGTGCTGGTCCATCAGTGGTCTTTAAGCCCCTTTTCCCTCATTATTTGCCATGAGGCATCTTCCACGTTGGTGGTGGGTGACCTCATTTATCCTCAAAATGCTTTGAAATCAATACTTCCAGAGCTACTTTGACCTCTCTTCTAAGAACTGCTGAACCTAAAGAAAGTACTCATAAGATGGGGAAGAATATATATCATGGCTTTAGCTGTTCAGACCTGGTCGTGCAGCTCCACCCTGAATCCTCAATTAAGAAGTAGATGCAGGCTCTCTCCTCTCTTGCCATCTTCTCTGCTAACGTGTGGGTCCCACCTGCGCAGGCACAATGCCTTCCCCTTGAACACTGAGCCCTTGTTCTCCTTCCTCGGCCCTTCTGCTTTGACATACTTTTTCCTCGCAGGGATGGTGGCAAAGGCCATTTTTCAACTCCATGGGAGGGAGCGGTAATCGCCAGGCCTGAGGTGAGACACGGCGCTTAATGGCAGGCATTGAGGACAGAGGTGGCTTTATCTGACTCAAAATGCAGCTCTGTCTCAGTGTCAGGCGGCCAGCCCACTGCTGAGCCGGCCATTAGCACGGCCGTTCCCAACTCACTACCCCTCAGGATTCAAACAACCTTTAGTTCAGTGTTTTCATCTGGAAGGCTCTTCAGTATTTTTAAACTACCACCAAAGGTATTACTGTATGTAGAGGGCCAGGAGAGAGAGAGAGAATGAGAGAGAGAGAGGAGAGAGAGAGAACACATACTTCTCTTTCTGTCACCTCTTGGAAGCTGTTACTAAACAATATAAACCTTCTACCACTGTGGAAATGGTTTGGGGGCAACGTCAACAAGAAGGAGAGGGAGTTGTGAGAGAAGCCGGGGAAAAGTACAGGAAACGCTGCAAGCTTTCTTGAGTCACTCAAAATGAGAAATCGGTGTGTTTGTAGGAGGTAGGCTGCTATTTCTTTGGAAGGTGTGCAGGCAGCAGGGGTGAAGGAAGGGAAAATTAAGGGCTGCCTCAGCAGCCTCCCTGATGAATGTGTTGGGTGGCTCAGAGTGCAGCATCCTGCTTTAACCCTGGATTCATCTCTGCAGAGCCCCATTTGGGTGTTCGGTGCTTGAGAAGAAGCACCCCAGAGCCAGTCCTTCCCTTGTTGTGTTAGTTGAGCGCAGCGCATGGAGGGCAACCCCGATCTGTGGGAATTCTGCCCATGAGCATGGATTCTGCAGGCTTCTCCGCTCACCTGGGCAGCCTCCACAGGTGGATAGAGCCCCTTCGGACAGTCCCCTTACATGAGCTGAGTGCAACCAGCATGATAAGAGAAGCCCCCTCATTGGTTTTACCTGCATCCTGAATGCCAGAAAAGGGGTTCTGTCTCTTGCTTGCTGTACATTTAGAGGGAGGGAGAAAATATGTTTACATTCTTGAATGTTTGAAAGAAAAGAACAAGATTAAAGGTCTGAATTTTGGGGGGTGTCCTGGAATAAATATAGAGGACCAAGGCATGGACAGAAGAAGCAAGATTTGCCAACCTGTCTTGTTTTGGGATAGCAAAGAGTGTGTTTGGGATTTATACCCGTATGACTGTCGTAGCCACTGGAGAAGACCCTGATGCTGGGAACGATTGACGGCAAAGGGAGAAGGGGATGGCAGAAGTTGAGATGGCTGGATGGAGTCACTGGGGCAGTGGGTGTGGGCTCCAAGGGGCAGTGGAGGACAGGAGAGCCTGGAGGAATGTTGTCCATGGGTCATGATGGTCAGGCACAACTTTGTGACTAAACAGCAACAGCTATCACAGCACACAGCATCCCCTGAAGAAGTGTAGCTTGCTCATCACCATGCTTCCTTCAAGAAGCTCCTGCCCTGCCCCTTATTCTCACAACAACCCTGTGAGGTAGGTCAGCTGAAAGGTGGAAGCTGGCCCAACGTTGCCCAGTGACTGAGTGCAGATTTGAACCTGACTCTTCCCCATGCTAGTCGGACATTCTGTCTCAAGGGTAGGTGGCATGTGAGGGTCCACAAGCCCATCTACCTCACCACCCAGAAGACACTGGGGCTACGTGGCAGCCCTGCCAGAGTTCCTACTCCTGAAAGGCCATCCAAGCTGGGCAGCAACTCGGCAGTAAGGAGCAAAGCGGCCTTTTCCATTGCACGGCAAAGCGACACTCCTGGAAACGGTGGCAGCACCCGCGCTTGCCTCAATGCATGGCCTGTCCCTCGGCAGCAGCGTGGTGTGGCGGCAGCAGTTGTGAGTGAACACTGCTGCAAAGAGGACAGGGGGCCCATGTGCCCCATGGATTCCCCACCGCTGCTGCAACCACTAGGAAACATTCTCTGCATTTGTTCTAAATCCCGAGGAAAATGAACTCCAGCCATTTCCCTGGGGAGATTGTTCCACACACAGGGAGTCCCCATTAGCAAATGCTCATGATATGCAGCATATTTTATCATGCACCATTACTTCTTCCCTTTATTGTGTGTGCCAGGACTCTCTTCGCTTGGTAACAAGATATTTATTCTGCCTACAATGCCCTCCCTCTTCACTCAAACATGCCATGTGCCTTGAAACAATAAATCTCAATTGCTGAGCATCTTAAGCAACACTGTGGTTTGCATTACAACAGTTTAGACGTGCCATTTTCAGTGGACTCGGGGCTGGAATGGAAAGGAGTCCCTATTACACTCACTGTAGTGCGATCCTGGAGGAGCAAATGCTGTGCAGACTTTGATATATACTCTGCCTGATAAAGACTGGGAGTTGATGTATTTGTGAGGGAAGGCAAGGGTGTATATCAAAACCAGAGGAAGAGCTTTGCCATAAATAAAGCAAGCCCCTATTTGTAAGATGTACCTAAGGGAACAGAGGAGTAATCTACACTCAGGGAGAAGAGAAGGGAAGGGACAGGATGGGATGGGACAGGACAGGACAGGACGGGACGGAAATTTTACTATGAATAATTGAGATACAAGTGAGGAAATGCCACGGTTGTGTAAACCAGTACAAATTCAGTGGATTAATTAGCCAGACTGTGTTACTGCATCTGCAATGTCCCTTTCCTCCAAGCATCTCTCCTCCAGGAAGTTTATCTGCCTAAACTTCACTGAAAGGAATGGGAGTGGATCCATGCCACAAAAAACATCCAGGAGGAGGGTCATCCACACAACAGGTTAAACTGAATTACAGGTTAAACTGAATTAGGTGTGGTAAGCAATAGACCGATGGTACTGTGAGGAGCTGAATTTTACAATGAAAGAAGGGGCTGCCATCATTCCCCATCATCCCCAGTGTGCTATGGAAAGGTCCTCACAATTGCTTTATAGGTTGGTGGAATGACTCTAGTTAGAGGCTGGGTTTTTTCATGCAAGTTGGAGCGGTTAAGGTAAGCACAAGCAGAAAGTGGCCATCCCGTCCCGCTGTTCTTTCTTCTCTCTCCACCTGTGGAGGGAAACTTTCTGAAGAGGAGTGTCCCCTGTCCCCATGCATCCTCTCCACGTGGTTGAGAAGGCTTCCTTTCCAACATTCTCAATCACGTGGACAGTCTACATGGCTCTCCTCTCCAGAAAAGCACTTCTGCAAGTAGTGGGTGGTGACCAAGATAATGGAAGGAGCAAGGCCAACAGAAACCTTCTCCCACACTTCAAGTTTAATCATTTTGCAAGCACCTGAGCAGGGCTGCCCTGGGCTTCTGTTGCCCTGCACACAGGGGAAAAATATCATCCAGCTTTCTTTTACCAGGTGTGTCTGTCCTTTGGGAAAAGACCAAGACACCTCAGAAAATCTTTCAGAGCACTGGGGAATTATGGGAGCTGTGGTTTGTCGAGGAAGGAGTTTGTGTGGTCAACAAAGACCATCTCCTTCTGCCCAAATGTCACTGCCCATGATTGCTTAGGAAAACTGGAAAACTATAACAGTTAGAAAGCAGTCCTAGGCTGGTAGTTTGGATGTACCTTTTATTTACCCAGCCTTGTAAATTCAGGAAGTTTAGCCCAGATCATGGGAAAACAGACCCATGTACTTTGAAAAACAGTCTCTTAAAACAACACTGGGAGGCTTTTCGTGGTTGTCTTGAAGAATGTGGCCAGTTCATTTACCGCAGAAAAACCTTCTCAAGACAGTCCAGCCTGCTGCTTCTGTCATTGATGAACTGCACCCATACTGCCTTCCAAAACACTTGAATGTTGCGAAAGAAATATTGTTGGCCATTAATCAGCATGCTTCCTTTCCTTCCCACTTTCGTCAAAGTAGCTTTGCTTGCTATCCTGTTTAAGATGGTTGTCTGTGATCTGTTGTCCTGCCCTGTGTAACTGGAATGGATGGCTTACCAACTTCCACATATGGAGTTAATGTAATCATGCTCACATTACTAACAACAGAAGCATTCTCAAGGGAATAATGAAGGAGAAATAATAACTTGAGCAACAGAAGATTAAATGTGTTTAACAAGAGATGGTACTGTGTGTGTGGAGAGGGAGAGACGGAGAGCAATTTGTTCCAGAATTACCCACTTTAGAGTATCCAAAAACTGAAGTTATTGCAACTTATTTAGCTGATGCTTTCCATTCATTGAAAACCAGGCACCATATATCAGGTGTACTTCACATTTGTGGACAGAAACTGAAGTTGAAAGAGAGAATGATGAGTGCAAAGATCTCGTTTGCATGGGCAACCCTGTGCATCCCATTCTTGTGTGCCCAAAGTAATTTTAGCCAAGTAATGCCTTTGCAAACCCAACAAGAGTATGATTGAAATATCCACAACCCAGATGGGCAGTTGTGTCATACAAATGGCTGACCATGTTGAACAACAGCTACTGGATGATGCTGGACCTGCATGTGTGAAAGGAGAGGTTGTCCCAGAATTGGAGCCAGGGTTTGAATTTCTGATCCAGAGGCTTCTCAATTCAAGCCCAGTGTTGTAACTGGGTTCACATAAAATGATGACTCACGTTAATCCATGGCTTGTTGCCCTACTCAAGATTTGTCTGGCAGGCAATTGAACAGACCATGGTTGTTTTCCCCATCCTTGCGTTGATTATTTCCCTCTTATTTCACCCCCTTCCTCTGCCACCGCAGAGAAGGCCCTCCTCCAGGTACTCACCCTCCTAATATCTTTCATGAAGGGTTCCTGGAGGAGGGCCTCTGCCACCGATCTCAGGGGGCGGGAGGGCATATATGGACGTAGGCGCTCCTTTAGATAACCAAGACCCAAGCTGTTAAGGGCTTTATAGGTGATAACCAACACCTTGAATTGGACCCGGACTTCAATGGGGAGCCAGTGAAGCTGACGGAGAACTGGGGTTATATGAGAACAATGTCCAGCCCCCATCAGCAACCTGCCAGCTCTGTTTTGTACCAATTGAAGTATCCAGACCATCTTCAAGGGCAGCCCCATGTAGAGCGCATTACAGAAATCTAAGCGGGAAGTAACCAATGCATGTGTCACTGTCGCCAGGCAATCGTTCTCCAGGTAGGGACGCAGTTGATGGATCAGCTGAAGCTGGAGGAAAGCGCTCCTCGCCACCACTGTCACTTGAGCTTCTAACGACAGCTCTGGATCGAGGAGCACTCTCAAGCTGCGAACCCTGTCCCTAAGAGGGAGTGCAACCCCATTCAGGACAAGGTTCATGTCCCCCACCCCAAAGACCGATCCACCAACCAACAGGACCTCCGTCTTGTCTGGATTGAGCTTCAGTTTATTGGCCCTCATCCAGCCCATAACCTCGACCAGGCACCGGTCCAGCACAGCCACTGCCTCACCTGGATTAGTTAAAAATGAGAGGTAGAGCTGGGTATCATGGGCATACTGATGATTCCGCAGCCCACACCTCCTAATGACCTCTCCCAGCGGTTTCATGTAGATGTTGAATAGCAAGGGGGACAAGATGGGCCCCTGCGGAACTTCATGGCATAGCTGCCATGGCGCAGAGCCATAGTCCCCCAGCACCACCTTCTGAAATCGGTCATTGAGATAGGAGCGGAACCACTGCAAAGCAGTGCCCCCAACCCCAACTAGCTTATCCAGAAGGATACCATGGTCAATGGTATCGAAAGCCACTGAGAGGTCCAGGAGAACCAACAGGGATGCACTCCCCCTGTCTCTCTCCCTGCACAGGTCACCATACAGGGCGACCAAGGCAGATTCAGTACCATACCCGGGTCTGAAGCCGGACTGAAATGGGTCCAGATAATCAGTTTCATCCATATGTTAGTCTTAGGGGGGATCAGTTCAGGATCTGCTGGTCTAACACACTGGATTGCTTTGGAAGAGAACAGGTGTTTCACATGGGGAATCTCAAGCATTAGGTTGCTTATTTGAATTAGACATTTTGGAGTTGAATTTCGAGGGAAGGAAGGTGCAAAATAGGACTTAGTGGCCTTTGTGATCCTTTTCAGTTTGGATCCTGGGCCTTTGTTTTTGAACAATTTGAAGATTTAGCCCAGTCTATCATACCTACAAACTTATTCTAAAATGCTAAACATGGATGACTCCTGGAAACTTACCCTAGAGATGGTCATGTAACACAGCCGAACAATGCTAATTACTAGGCAAATTAGATACCTTTATCTATATCTTCTCCTTATAGAAAAGGCAGATACAATTTTGCAATTATCCCTCTAGGCCTCCAAGATGTCATTTCATTAATTTTTGTTGGGGGAAAAAGCAGATCAGACATCACTACAAATAACTTCGTGGGGGTATCATGTAAGACAAGCAGCATTTACCCTGCCACCAATCAAAACCTCAGCCAACAGCAAGCCTATCATAACGCAAACACTTTATCTTCCTTGTGTTTCAGCATTAGCAAATAAGAGGTATAGTACACTGGAGACCGTTCAGAAGTTTCTAATTTCCTCGCCGACACCTGACAGCAAAATAGGAACATGGGCTTGGCAAGATACTGCCCCATTGCGGAAAATGTATTTTGATGTATTTGCAATAAAAAAGAAACATTTGAATGTTCTACATTTCCCTTGAAGATACCTGTCAAGCTTTAGATGGCCATTTCAAAGAAACTGCAGCTCTGGATAAGTAAGAGCAGAAAGCAGCTCTGGAATCTTTTTCTGTTAAGCATTTTAAATTGATAGCTGTCATTAGGAAAAACTGGGCTGTAATTCATGGCAGAATGGCACGCGTATTGCTAGCTGTGCTGTTCACGAGAAGAATGCCTCAGAAGGGATTAAACCAAATGGATCAAGAGTCAAACGACCTGTTAGAGGCAGCATGGTGTAGTGGTTAGAGAGTTGGACTGGGACTCCGAGACCTGGGTTCTAGTTCCCACCTGACACTGACTCACAACCTAGCCTACTTCGCAGGATTGTTGTTGTGGGGCTAAGATTGAGAGCAAGAGGAGGAGAATGATGTTAGCTGTCTTGAGTTCTTTGTAAGAAAAAAGGCAGGGTATAAATCCAAGAAATAAATTAAGTAGTAAATAATAAAGCACCCTGGATGACTTTGGAGCATCTTAGCCTAATCTACCTCATAGGGTTGTTGTAAAAATAACATGCAGAGGAGGAAAAATATGTAAGCCACCCTGCATGTCTCGCAAGAGAGAAAGGGGCAGGCTATAAATGCAGTGTAAATATAATATTCTTACAGTAATTGCCTAGCTGAGCTCACTGTGTATGGTCATGTAACAGCACTTTGACCCAATCTGGACTGGGATTCTGGTACCCCAAAAATAGATGGTTGAACCTTCCCCACAATCACTTTTATTTCCTGAAATCTCCCACAGAACGGGTGGGGATTGAAAAAGAGAAAGAGGAATCCATCAACTCCAGTGGAAACACCTTTTTTTCTTAACCACACCTCTGGGAGGAAGGAACTTCAGGGAAAAAATTGTGGGAAGAGAGTTTAGCCATCCATTCGTACACAGGGAAAAGTAAGACCATGCAATTCACATAAAATGCTGTTTGTTTTTAAAGATGGATGTCCCTGTTAGTGAGAAATATGGCACCACTGCCCAAACTAGTAGCCCCATTTCAATTCTGCTCCGTACAGGAAGTCCTTGCTTCTGCATAGGGTTAAAGCGGGCAATAACTGTGGGCACACATGCCCAGATGCCACCCAGAATCTCGTGATCACATTCAGTCACATAGTCCAGAAGTGAAGGAGACTGAGCCATTCTGTAGCTACTGCAGCTATCCAGAAAATGCAGCTTAAAGTTTGCCTAGGCACCAAGGATCCTGCAGTTGCCCCTTGGCTGGCTGGCAGAATGACACCATCCTGATTTCGCTTCCCCAGCAAGTGTTGAAAAAGTTCTGCAGCCTTCTGTTGGGTTGTCACCCAATTTGCTAACCTTTTGCACAGAGCTGATGTCATCTGTCAGCCCCCACGAACCCTCTCAAGCTCTTAAGGTGAGCAAGCTGTCGGTGGGAGCAGGGGCGGCTGCTTCCTCCAGTTGCTCTTAGTGAGCTCAGCTTTCACAATTTCTCTTGACAGTCCTTCCCAGTTAGTCTTGAGGGCACAAACAAACCTTGCTTTGACACAGCACGCCTCTTAAGGATGAAGATTTGGCAGGTCTCCTTACCACATCTCTGGGAACCCTGATAGGGAAGGCGAGGAGTTAGGGAGCAGATGGTAAGCAGCAGCGTTCCAGGAAAAAGATGACTAGTCCATGCAAAAGGAGCTATTTCAGAAGGTGTGCAGCTGGATGTCTTAATTGTTTTCTGTGTTGCATTGGGAAACCCTGTAGTTTGGTTGGAGAAAGGGGCAGGCAAAAAGACCAGAACAGAGTTCTATGAACTGTAGGAAAAAGGAGGTGGGGGATAGATTGAACTTTTCCCTTGCTGGCTCAACTCTTGAAGTCGGTGTGGGAAGATTATCTTATCTTACAAGCATTTTAGCTGGGCCCAGAGAGCTACCAAACAGAGCTGAATTTTTCTCTCCCAAATTAACCCCCTGCCAATTCAAGATATCTACTGCATAACTCCTGTTCTTTAAGATATTCAAGATATCTACCCCATATTCTTGCACTTTAATCTTAACTGTGTGGGGGCTTCAGATATTGGTGTTCAAGAAAGGGGGCACTTGCAGCCCCCAGTACTGCACTTCTCAGCCAACTTTTACATTAATTCTTAAGAAAACATATTTATTAGTTGTTCCATAGCCATAACTTTATTAGTTGTTCCATAGCCATGATTGCAATCTTCTCTCTATACCTGCAGTGGGATTAAGTGCGTGTGTGTGTGTGTCTCAGTGTGTGGCTCAGGATGGGGGAGTAAAAGAAATCTGATTCTGCTTACCTCTTTTATTGCCCTGCCTTTACAAATGTCAGACATGCCTTTATTTAGAGTAAGCCACTGAGTTGGCAACTCAACTGCACCAATTGCTTCTTTGTTTGTTTGTCTTCCATGGAAAATAGAGACCTATCTTACAAAAGTAAATACATATTTGAAGACTTTGCCAAAGAGGAACGGAAGGAGAGCTTTGCCCTCATCAAATATCTTCACACAGATCAAAGTAGGGAAAGATTAAAAGAGAATCTGCTGGTTGTTTTAGGTGTGCAATTATCAGTGCTGCCCTAAACACTCACAACTGCACATTTTAAAGGAAATAACAGGCTTTTGAGGGGTACACATCCATGTTGGAAAAAGACTTTTTTCTGCTGACCTTGGACACTTGTTTGTAGTCCCCATATGCTGCTGCTTTGATACCATTTCTAGGGCTCTGTCCTTCTTTGTTGTCTTATCCCAGCCAATCAGGGATCACACAGTGCTCTTTACTATGCATACTATACCGATGTCACTGCTCTCTTCATTGATGCTGCAGTGTCACCAATCCAGCTTGGCTGTATGATGGTATCCAGGAAGGCTGATGTAATTATCATGATGTTCCCACTTGGAAGGGGCATGGAGGGAACAGTCTCCATTGCCCAGGTGCCCAGATAGCTGCTCATTTCTTGCCTCACTGCATTAGCAGTTCCAGTGCAGCAGACCAGCACATCCTTCACACATCCAGGTATGCACTGTGCCTGATCCAAATGCCCCGTCTCACCCACATTCTTTGCGTACAACTCTGCACCAGGAGAGCTGGATCAGGCTGGAAGCCTTGGCACACAGTGTTGGTGGGTGAAGGGACATGAGGAAATCGCAAGCCACAGAAATAATATTGGTAGGAAATTCCCTGTATGAACAGTGTATTCTTGCTGTGAGTTGAAATAATCCAGTGGAAGAACAGGGATTGTGAAGAGGATATGAATGTTCCGCCTGAGATTCTGGATCCGTGGTGCTGATTCTCACGTGCAGATCATCACCAAGTACTTGAGGGTTCTTAAGGAACACAACTGCATGTGTGAGCAAGTCCGGGCAGCCATGACAGCATGCCCGTGAAAGCCACCTTTGTAGGGAAGGCCATACATCAAGCACCTCCGTTGCACAGGCTGCATCCATTTTCACTGTGCTGGGTTTGCAAAGCAACCTCTACGGTCCCTACGGAGATGATTGTTTACCAGGCTGCAGTGCTTGATGGATGGAATCCTTGTTGTCCTACAGTCTAAAGGGAAGTATTAGAGGCAGTTGTTGGGGCGGGGGGGGGGGAGGCAAAGTATTTCGCCTCCTGTCCTCCCATCCCCATCCCTGCCTCCACGTACGAGGACTTTGTGGAATCACCAGAGCAAGTTGTAAATGATGTATGAAATGAAAACTCTTTGTCTGGTGCACACAGAGAATATGACAGTGCAGTGCATTCTGAGCGGCCCTGTCCGATCTGTTGTACTAATCAAATAAGACAGGCTCAGGGGAGAAGAAAGTCAGTAAACAGGAAGAAACAGACAGAAAGGCACCCACATCCAAAGTGCTATGCAGAAGAAACTAAGGACTTCTCTGTGCATCCATGTCGATCATGTCTCACTCAGTGACTTCCCACATTTGTTCAGCACATGGCTGGGAGTGCAGACTGATCCCCCCAGAAAGGGGTTTTATGCAGTGAAAGTTCTGTCCACCATCATGCTGAAGGATGAGTGGTATGTTTGGTCCAGTTTGGTTTTAAAAAAATCAACAGAATCAGCAAATTCATATCCAGGACTGAAAGAACTTGAGATTTAAAATGTTTGAATAAGGGTTACCCTGAAATTGAAGAGATTCATCCTCCCAGGTTCTGGGGTTGAGCTGTTAGCATTCAGTTTGGTTTTTGATCCCTGCGTGCTCGACTCTGTTGTGGTTGTGGTTGGTGGTAGTGGTGGTGGTTGTGGTTGTGTGTGAACACCTATATGACAGGCATGTGCAACATAGCCCTTTCTGTATGTATTGAATGTGGTCATTGCAGATATACGGCCGTTGTATTTCCAGCTGCTTTTTATCAGGACTTAGGGGGGAAATGAAAGATTCTTCATACCTGGAATGGAAAGCATGAGATTTTAACAAATTAAATGTGGGGGGAACCGCCAGATTTGCCCATCCTTTGTGGTGCGTGTTCAGTGATGGTTGCTTCAAACCTGCAAGGGATCACTCTGTGCAGCATCCTCAGGTGAGCAAGCCTCGTGGTACTGTAGGCTTAAGATAGTCAGATGTGCGTAGAGGTAAAAGCAGACTGTCTCACCCATCCTGTTTTCTCACTTATTTGTGCATTTGAACAAGTCTTCTTTCCTATCACAGTGTGTAGGGTGTTGTAAAGTGGTGTGGCCCCTCACAAAGGCAGCAAAAAGAGGGGGGGAGGGCAAGAGAGAATTCTGGTGGCCCAAGTTCTTTTTGGGTGCAGCCAGTTGTCTTGGCCTGGTCCACAATGGATTGTGAGTCCTGGATCCTCTAAAGGCCCCCAGATGTGGCAAGGACATTGCCAGTGCAAACAAGAGCCTGGAGGCAGAGAGGTTGCTGCATCTTTCAGACCCTGAGTGTGGCCCACACCTCCACTTTGCATTGTTTGGAAGTCAGCAGGAGACCAGGTGGGGGTACGCAGAGCTATCTATCTCCACTAAGTAACATGAAGGGAGCAAGGAAGCCGGTGCTTACATCCTAAATGCCTCCAGTCTCTGGTTGAGCTGGGTGGGTGGGATGTGCCACTAGCATACACCTGGACAGACGGTCTGATGTGGATCCAGTCTTCAGCCTTGGCTGAGTCCAACAGAAATTAACGGAACTGTCATTGTGCTTTCTTTTTTCAGGATGTTCTGGGAAGGTGAGATGGGGTTGCTTACCTGTACGTTGTCCTTGCCTAAGGTTCAATTTAGAATCTGTGAAAGATGGGCAGAAGAAGGAAGGGCAAGAAACCGAGGGTGACTTGTTTGGGTGGAGAGTAGTCTAGGACAATTCTGAGCCTTCACCTGCTTTTCTGACTTCACTGCAACTGCCAGGCTTATATACCTAAGTGATGCTAGAATAGGAAATAATTCACTAGATAAAACAACATTTAAAGGTACCAGAAATACTTACATGGTCTGGAAAACTCATATTCATTTACTATGTCTTTATGAAACATACAGAAGGATCTGGGGATTAAAACAGGATTCATAGGAAAGGATACAGCTATGGATCTTAAGAACTGTTCACCTAAAGAAATTCGAAGAAGGAAACATCCCATGCCTCATATCCCTGTTCATCCATGCATGCCCTGCCAAATGCTACTGTATGGTCAGGATGTCTTCCTGAACATTTCGGAAAGGATGCAGGAGGTACTGGTAGAAAGGGGATGCCCCAAAATTGGGCTATGAAAAGTTCCCCATCCCTTCTCCCTTGAGTGGCTTCCTCGTCTTCCTTTAAACATTTTCAGGAGCCTCCCTTTGATCCATCAAAGAAATGGAGGGGCACTACAGAGAGAGAGAATGGGAAGCATTTCTTCTGTGAACTTCCTTAAGTTCACATTCAGATCTCCACCACAAGATTAGCCTCTTTCTGGAAGAAGAGCTATTAGTGCTTTACCTCTGAAAAATCCATTTCCTTGCCAATGGAACTGGCATGACTAGTTCTTGAAGCTTCAAAGCTGATAGGTACAAATCAGTTTATGAGATTCAGCAGTTTTCACTCAACTCCATGGTCCCTTAGCCTGCAACAATCTTTGCCCATTCATTCAGGTCCCTTTATTCATCATCACAAAGCATTCCATTCTCTAGACAAGAGCTGGCAATCTGTGGCCATCCATAGCCAGCATAGACAATAGTGAGGATGATGGGAGCTGCACTCCAACAATTTCCAGAAGACCACAAGTTGCCCTTCCAAGCTGTAGACCTGGTGAGATGTCTTTCCTGGACTTTCTTCATGTTTCTTACTTTCTTCTACCTTCTTTCTCTCCATCTGTCATGAGCCAGTTCCATGTTCTCACAGTATTTCACAACAGGGAGAAGAGGCTCAGCAATGTGTTTTCTCATATAATGGTAATTCAGAGAAAAACACCAGTGACATTATTTCATCAGAGAGAAAATATGCTGCTGAACACCCTGAATTATCCCTGTATTTCTGAGGCTCTGTAGAAGAGTGGAGTATACATCTGTGCATGCAATCAGCTGGTAGAAGATGTTTGGTGTATGAATTCCTAGGAACACACTGAGTTGCCTTTTTCTCAGATGGATCATTGGTCTTGTCACAGTGCACCCCTATGCATGTCTCAAAAGTAACCCCACTGGCTTCAGTGGTTGGCTTATTCTAGGGCTTATTCCTAAAAAAGTGCATATAGAGCAGTGATGTAAGCTCTGACTGGCAGCAGCTCTTCAAGGTCAAAGACAGCTGCCCAGCTGCATGAGTTCCTCATAATTGCAGATACTAGAGACTGACACTCAAAACTTCGGCATGACGTACATGCTCTGGCAGAGACAAATTTCTAAAAGGCTGAGAAAAAATGTTTTCTTATATCTGCTTCAGAGTCATACTGTGTATCATGGAATTCCTGCCACCTAACTGCAGAACCATAAACGTGGCGGTGGTAGTAACGAGGATAATTATGACAATTGAATGGATTCTTATGGAGATTTGCTTACTCTCCGGTGACAGAAATATTTGATCCTTGCCCTCTTGTCCCAGCTGTTGCCACAAGACAAGGGCAGTAGTAATCAAACCTCAGGGTCCTCAAAGTCAACCGTGCCCACCCCCCAGATGTTGTTCAACTACAGTTCCCTCAAGTCCCTAGCCCACGTAGACAATGCTGAGGGAGGACAGGAGTGGCAAGATCATCGGGTGGGCTACAGTTGCCCAGCTTTGCACAGCAGCAACAAGAATGAGAGGTTTTTCGGCAGAAACCAGAAAGGCCAGAAAGCAGACATAATTCCTGCCTGCTGATCCCAGACAGCTCTTGCGTGGCTTGCTTGTGTTTGGGCTGAGAGAGTCGAAATGGTGCATTGTTCCTTTGCGCTCTTTGCGGGCGAGATCATTTCTTTCCCAGAATGGTCGTGACACAGAGAGAGAGAGATAGAACGAGAGACTCTGTCGTTCTCTCTCTCACGCACGCACACCCCTTATCTCCCACACTTTCAGACTCTGCTAAGATTGGCAGGCCCCCTCATGCGCTCCAAGACCCAAATTTTGAATTTCAAGCAACAGATAGGAGATCTCGCTCCAGTGGAAGCTCAAGTGACTGGGTTCAAGCCTCTCCACCTGCCGAGAGCAGACTGGGTGGGAAGATGAAAAGCGAGAGAGGGGGAGCGAATCAGTGGGTTTTAAGAGATGAGATGGCTCGCCGTTTCAAATTAATATTGGCTATCCAAATACTCAGCTACTGCAAACTCCAAGCCTGAACAAATGTCTTATAAAGGCACTCTCCAACACGACATTTAGGTTGCCTGCAATGGAATTTTAATATAAATGCTCCTGAATTTAATAAAAGCCTTTCCCATCCCCCTCTGTCATGTGCTTTATTGGAATGCACATAGAAGAGTCTATATTTCTTGCAACTCCATCAGACCAATGGAAGGAAGGCTATGGAAGGGATACATTTTTACCACTGCACGCCAGATGTTTCTGATGCTGTCGCTTGATAGGACCTGAAACTATTAATATATATTCCGAGCGACTTCTGAATGTTTGAATTTCAAATCCATGTGGTGCATCCTTCCTTAGCCATCCATTTCATGAACTTAATGGGGGGAGCCTGTATAATGCACATGCTGATAAGCCAGTTGGAAATCAACCCAATCCAATCAAAGCCAAATTCCTGAGGAATACTCAATGAGGCTTCACCTCACCCTTCCTCTTGTGCAGGGGAGGAAAGGAGGCAGAAATATGCTGGAAGATTCCCCCCCCCCCTTTTTTTCTAAGCAAACCATGATAATGAGAATATCCAGCGAGGCAACTCGTTCTGAAGAACTGGATGAGATTTTTTTTAGTCCTTTCCACCAAAAGTTCAATGAGATGAATGGAGTATCTATAGAGTTACTTAACCCTTCATAATTTTCAGAGGGCCATCTCAGTTTATGTGTTGCAGCAGAAACAAAGATGCTTGTGACACCTTCCTAATTAAAAAGGTGGTCTTCAGTCGACTTCATCACTGGCATTGGTAGGCTGATTAATTCATATAGTGCGATTTAAAACAA
Organism: Varanus komodoensis; assembly: GCF_004798865.1. Taxonomy (NCBI): domain Eukaryota; kingdom Metazoa; phylum Chordata; class Lepidosauria; order Squamata; family Varanidae; genus Varanus; species Varanus komodoensis. The sequence continues at coordinate 15,551,610 of NW_025335440.1, read as the reverse complement.
AAAAAGCCTTTATCCCAGATCAAGCCATGGGATGTATCTCCCATGAATTGTGATTCCACAGTTTCCTGCTGCAGCCTCTGTTTGAAGTTTCTATCACAATTCCGTATCGTTTTCCACAGAATATTTACATATATCTTCTCACCTGTCTTAAGACATAGAAGATGTTTTGGTCGATAAACCATAAGTCTTTTGATTGGTGAGCAGCACAATCCAAAGTGTCTGCCTGGAACCCTCCAAACTGGGAGGTGGAGGGAGGGCGTTGCAGTGGTCACCTCTGTATTTCTTCCAGCCTGCAAAAGGCTTCGGTGACTGAATTTGGCCATCAAACTCTTTCACCCTTGAGTATGAGAAGCAGCAGGCTGAGACACTGTGCATATTGACAGAACCTCTTCTATCCCCTTCCCACCCACCCCACAGAACACCCACAAAATACTTCCTCTGAGGTCACTCTTGCACTCTCGCAGCTGTACCGGCCTGGTTCTTTCCAAGCTGACTAAGTAAGTGGAGGGACAGCACTCTGACTTCAGTGCCCCAGCTCTGTCCTTGTCCCCGAGGCTGGGGCTGGGGCCCTGACACCTCCTGGAGATCCTCAAGTGCCCAAAGGATTGTGTCCTATCAGTATGAAGCAATACCTGTCTTCTAAAAGCAAGTCCCATCAAGTTGAATGGGTCTTCCTTGCATGCACGTCAGCAGAGAACTAAAGCTGAAGTCCTACGGACACAGACTTGAGAGGAAAACGCTCCACCGAAGCTAATTGTCAAGTAAACATTGGTGGGACTATATGGATTAGCTGCAAGTTAAATACATTTGCACATCACTGCAACTGTTAGCTGCCTTTGGGAGGCAGGTTAGGGTTAAGAACATCTTATTTTGTAAGACTTTTAATGGGCGAAGGGTAGATGAGCTTCTTATTGGTCTGCATCTGTTTTCCATTTTTAGGCTGCTTCCTTTCTCAATGCTGTGGCTGAAATGTTTTCCTGGCTGATCTCCTTGTTTTATGAAACCATGGTATTTTAACAAGCAAGTGGCATCTAAATAAAAGTAGCCTAAAAATAGAGCAGTGAGTCCCTCTTATCTCTAAGATCCATTGATTAAAATTGCCCCTGTTGAGTTGAAGTTTCACAGAATAGACACATCAAAACTTACAGCCCGTAATTATACACACATGCACAAGTAGGTATAGAAAGAAAAACTATCTGCATGTCCTATCAAAAGTAAATGCATGCCCAAGAATTTCACTTAGGGCTTGACAACACATGTATACTTTATCTTATTTAAATGCTAAAGGAAACTAAGACAGATGCTCTCATTTAAATTGAACTGTGCTTTGGATTGAACTGCGTCTTCCAGCCACCCTGACCTTTCATGCAAATGTTCTGCCAAACCAATTTGCCATTCAAGTAGTTGCCTGTTTGTCCAGGGCATGTTCCGTTTTTTCGCAGCTCCCATACCATGTTGTGTTCTAATGGTATTTGCATCCCTACAAAATTTTCAAACTCTTTCTTGCTGAAACATCTCCCACCATCTTGTCAGTTCACGGAATGTAACTGATGTTATTTATTTATCTGAGCAAATAATACTTATGGAGCACTTTCTCGAAGGCTGAAGTCAGGCAGGAACATATTCCAGCTGAAATCGTAACAATGAGATTTTGATAAATCATCACAAGCAAGATGAAATGCCCCAAGCATTTTAGGAAAAACCCCGCATTCTTTGCCCACTTAATCTCTGCCACACAAGAACTCAGCCCAAAGTCTAAAGAGGGAGGGGAGCTTTTAATCCTTGGAGCTCTGAGTCTCCAATGAAACAGGACTCCATCGCTGCAAGAGAGCCAAGAAGAAGCTTTAAATGCAGGTCGCCAAACTTACCTTTAATACCAGAGCCAGTGTGGGGGTGGTCCAGTTTCTAGCCCTTCTCAGCCATGAAGCTCACAGGGTGGCTTGGGGCCAGTCCCCCACTCTCAGCCTAGCCTACCTTGCAGGACTGCTGCTGCAAGGATAAAATCGGGCTGTGTAAGCCCCCGTGGGGTCCTCACCAGAGGGAAAGGCAAGCTGCACATACAGTGTATTGCGACCAATAATTTGCCTCAAGCAGCTCCATCCGTTTCTTCATCTTTCTTCCTTACTCAGAAGCAAGTGATACTGAACAGGACCCCAGTGTGGGCTCCTTCACCCTTTACATCTTTATTTATTTTATTTATTTAGGGAACTTCTATGCCGAAGCCTCGGGGCGGCTCACAAACTTGCCCACAATCTTGCATCCGGATTGGGAGGGGGACTCCAGCAATGGGTGTAAGGGAAGAGGCCCCCGTGCAAATGGCCCTGGGAAGGGGAGAGGCTGAAAGCCCACCTACTTCCACTCGTGCCCCACTTCGCATTGAATCCCCTGTGCTTACTTTTGAACAAGGAAGAAGAAGGCCAATATTCCATTCCTGGCCAAGGAGCCTGAGCAAGCAGTGACCAAACAGCTCTAAGCAGTTGTGGCCCAGGCCCAATTCAAGGTGCTTGTATGGACACATAAAGCCCTAAACAGCTTGGGGACCGGCTATCTAAAGGACCGTCTGCACCCATATATACCTATGGTATATCCCACCTTCGCCAGAGAGAGACTGGGTGAATGTGACCCTGTTGGGGCTTTTTGGACCTCTCAGGGGTCGGGACCATAAACCATGGATTCCTTGGGTCGGGAGCAGGTGGCACCATGCTGCGGTGGTTCTACTTCTACCTGGCTGACCGATTCCAGATGTGGAGGATTGTTGCTCTACACTGTGGCAATTCTGCCAGGAAGTTCTGCAGGGCTCCATTCTATTCCCCCATGTTATTTGCCATCAAACCCACATGAGGCAGAGCTAGGTCCCAGACCAGCATTTCAACCATTGTACCACCGCGATCTTGCTTCTGAACTTTTTGCTTAGCCTCTGCTTCGCATAGTGAACCTGCAGTTCAAGAATCCCACTTTCTTACTTGCACATGATCTGAATCTCCTGCTTTTGAGAGCAAACATTGGACTATCTTTGGCCATTACAATATTAACCCATACTTAGCTAGATTTCCATATTTTGCCTTGTTTTTCTTCTATCTTGGAAGAAATTCCTCAAAGGGAAGATATACTAGAATCCTAGGCTCTTAGGATAATTTGCATTAAATTATAAGTATATGTAAATACACCATTTTACCATTGTTCTTATCCATATACAAAACTTTTTAAAAGGAATACAAATTCATATCTTTAAAATGGAAAATCTGCTTGCAACCCCTCTTTTTGTTTAAGCCCAATTCAAATAAGCCCAAATTCAAATCTCACAAATGTAAGAATTACATCTCCGAACATCCACTGCACATTTGTTCTTAACATTGGATTTTGGGGTATTTTGTTAGTTCTCCTGGTCAATCTTTCAGCTCAACTGAAAGATGCAGAAAAAATAGAAAGGGTTCAGAGGAGGGCAACAAAAATCAACCAGGGTTTGGAAACACTGCCCTATGAGGAGAGACTGAACGGGGCATGTTCAGCCTTGAGAAGAGAAGACTGAGCGGGAAGATGATATCTCTCTAGAAGTACCTGAAAGGCTGTCACAAACAGGAAGGTCAAGATCTCACTGATACCAGAGTGTAGGATGCAGAATAATCAAGTCAAATTGAGACAACCCAGGTTCAGGCTAGATATCAGGAAAAGTTTCCTCACTGTCAGAGCAATACAATAGTGGAACTAGTTGCCTAGAGAGGTGGTGGGCTCTCCCATGGTAGACATTCAGAAAGATACTGGACAGTCATCTAAGCGGGATACAGTAAACCGATGTCCTGCAACAGCAAGGGATTGGACCTGATGGTCTTCATGGCCCCTTCCAGTCCTACTATTCTGATTCTATTATTCCCTTTCTTTGGTCTACATTGTTCCTTATGGTGTTTTGAAAATGTTGACCTTTCTACTGTTAAAAAATAAGTAGCATCTGGTTACTGAATATTTATTAAAGCAGGTATCTTTTTTGTCACTGAAAAAACAGACAGCAGGCAGTCTTTCATTAATAGATCATGACATCCTAATACAGTAGCACTTTTTGAAAAAATATCTGTATAGATATTTTAGCCAAAGAAATAGCTTGGAAGCCTTAAACAAAATTCAGCCACAACATGGAGACTTTAAAAGGATTCTTGATAAATTTAGTTCATAATTTGCAATTTTACACAATGAAACTATTTTATTCCATGTTTCAGTAATGGGGGGAAATCTTTAGAAATATGAAATTTCCAAAGTATAATTCTTAAAAAAACAAGTTAATAAACAAAATATTATCAAGTGGCTTTTTTTAGTTTCACACCAGGTTTTTTAAGGGCTGTTTGGAAGAATAGGACAGATTCTCTCCTGGAGAAGAAAAAGATTCCCTCTTTTTTAGTATGTCAGTGTCATTTTCCCTTTTCTATGGAAGATATTCCTGCTCTTTTCTCATCTTCCAAAAGGAGCACTTCACTACCCATAGAGATCTGATTCTCTTCTCAGTGACTGTACAGCCGAACATCCACTATTTTGGTGGCTAAATTAAAGAAAGAAATCCATCCTGCTCTCAGCAGGGTTGCATTGACAGAAATGTCATTGGACGCATGCAAGGGTTAAAATCAGGATTCAGTAGCTGTGTTTGCATGTAATGCTAAAGTGCGCACTGGAGTGGGAATTCACAGTTAGTGGTGCAGCCTCCTTACACCCCACCCTAGTAGAGCAGGCTTAGGAGGCAGGTGCCATTTTGTGCCAGTGGAAGCCCTCTTTCATTCTCTCTTTGTCTGGCTTCAGAAAACACAACCCAAGCTCAAGGTTTGAATATGCATAGAGTAGGTTGACATTGGCCTGGAGATTGTTGTTGAAGTGTGATGTATGTTGTATGAACTTGGCTGAAATAACAAAGCATGTGAACCTGCAGTTCCCTGCTCAAACTGTGAGTTTTCTTCATGGGTTGCTCATGGTTAGCAAGCTATGCCGTGTCACTTCAACACAGCAAGTCTTGTGACTTGTTATGTTGTATGAAGCCATTCAGTCTCTCTTCTACCTCTCTTATCTTCTTTACTTCCCTTTCTTTTTAAGCCGACCAAGGAGGAGCAGAGAGAGAGAGGGAGGGAGGGAGAGAGGGAGGACATGATGTATATAAGAGAAAGTAGGAGTGGATGGGTGATCGAGAAACAGGGTATGAGCTTGTGTGTTTGAATGGGAGGCATGCCAGAAATGGGGGGAGAAGCTACAGAAAATGTGGGTCCCTGTCACGGGCTGGTGTTAAAGATTGGTCTGAAAAGGCCGAGGACCACTGGCCCAAATGTTGCAAGGTGAATTCCACACACAGTCGCCCTTTTTAGCAGCAACTGTATGCTGTGTTGCATCTAGTTACACATTCAGAAAGTCACCACTGTTGTCGAGTTTGGTTTTGTATTTTATTTTGTGTATTGCCCGATGGTCCTATTGAAAAGCACCCAATGCTTCCCTCTACCCCTCCTCTCCCGGTCACTGCCCATATAATATAAGGTAACCTTCATGATGCAATAGGTTTATTAAAGGTAAATAGTCATTTCATGCCACAAATCCTTCAGAATACAGTGTTTTGAGTAAATGACATTTAGCAGCTATGGAGTTCTAATGGTAAGGAAAACAGAAGTGGCTCCATGTACTTAAACCTCCATCCCAAAGTGAATATCATTTTCAATATCCTGTGGAAAAGATCTTCTTTGAAGTGTTTGTACCCAGTGGATTTACCCAGAATTAGTTAACAGCGAGAAAGCATTGAACAGAATTTATTGGTTATAGTCTCCCCTGATTGCATAAAGGGGGGAGGGGAATTAAAAGCAGCTTTCTGTAGAATACTTTATCAGGCTCAGTAATGGCATCATCTCTGACAGTGAGGCAATAAAAGCATATTAGTGACCCCCTGATGAAACATGTTTACAAGCAAAGTCAAAGAGATGGATCATTCTATCTGCAAAGTGACATTTCAGGCCTACAAACGGGTTGATATTAGTCACAAAGGCACCTGATCACATAATGTATGTGGAGAAGTAAATGTCTGAAAGATGATCTAGCAATTAGAAGCAATCCACTCCTGAAAGAAAACGCTCCTCCAGGGTATGGATGGTACAGTCAGATCAAAATGGCGCACCACCAAGTAGTGGCAAAACCATTCAACTGGAGACAACATGGAGCTAGACAAGTGGGGGAAGCCGCATCTCCTGAAAGAGGAGCCCCCATCTCTGGTAGCTGTCCCTAGCGTGATGTCTCCCTGTTGTTTTGGACCTCAGTTTTTCATCATGGAACAAACATTAGGAATTTGTCCACTAGTCTGCGCAGCTCTCATGATCCAGAAGAAAGAGAGAGGAGGGGTAATTGGTAAACTTTGCAGTAATATTGCCAACATCATGCCATACACAAATTTATTTTATTTATTTATTTAAAATGCTTGTATACCATCCCATCACAGATGTCTCAGGATGGTTCACAACAGCTACAATAAAATTAAATTAAAAAAATAAAAGTAAAAGTAGCACAGCATCCAATATTAGATGTAAAACCACGGATTAAAACAGATTAGCAATTAAAATAGAGGGAGAATAAAAAGGTTTCCACCTGGCACTGAAAGGAAAGAAACGTTGGTGCCAGACAAACCTCCCTGGGGAGTGTGTTCCACAGTTGAGGTGCCACCACAGAGAAGGCCCTCCTCCAGGTAGCCACCCTCCTAATCTCTTTCAGGGAGGGCTCCCAGAGGACAACCTCCACCTCAGATCTGAAGGGGAGGGACATAGGGAAGATACATAGGGACACATAGGGAAGATACTTCTTCAAGTATCCAGGACTCCAGCTGTTTAGGGCTTTATGAGTCATCACCAGCATCTTGAATTGAGCCCAAACTTCAATTGGTAGCCTATTTCCTCCAAACACTAGCTTGTGTGAAACATTTGCTTTTTCTGTAGCAAGCTGAGTGGCAGTGGGATATACCTGCAACCGTTCTGTACAGTTCAGAAAAGCTTCATTAAGTGTCTGGCTGACCATCCGCCCCATTTTAATTAGTTGCTGAAGTAATACAGGCCCTTCCCTGAATGTCATTTCCAGGTCCTGATGCCAAGCATCTTTGCTATTTGCCTTCCATTCATGTACATCTCATTTGCTGCAAAGAAGCGCCAATGTGAATGATAATACATCGGAAAGGATCCAAATGGGAAAGGGGCCCACCTCTTACAATTCTGCTTGTTTGTTTTCCCATTTAGTTTAAACAGGAGGGAAAGGCAGTTACTGGACCCATAAATACACGAATCCTTAGCTGGAATGTGTCCAGTTGGAGGTGGGGGCGAGCAGCAGCAAAAATTAGATAACGGTAATCAAGAACTTTCCTTAGGATCCCATGTCAACAAACCAGGCATAAAATTCCACCTCCCTCCACCATCTGAAAAAGATGACCAGAAATTAAAGTTATCAGTAAAACAGTGCCCTTCAGTGCCCAGTCTCAGAGCTGTTGGTTATAAGGTACAGTGTGGAGTCCTAGAGAAGAACAAACCTGAACCACCAGGTATACTTGTGATGGAACATGGAAAAGAAGCCCCTTCATCTTTTTGAGCTTCAGAAAGTCAAAGAAGAATGACAAGACCCAGCTTTTGGAGTGAATGAACTTTCTGGAGTGAAGAAATAGATTTCAGGATATGTTTTAGAGTCAGGAAATTGTTCTTCCCAGTGAAGAAATAGACTATTAAAATTGTCCTAGTTTCAGCCTCATTGGCTCATTTGCAGAAATTCCGCATTACATATTTATTATCACATCAAGCTAATAACATTTTGTTAAAAGTACACAGTTTTGAGAAGAAATGACAAGAAACTGAGCACAGGAAGACCAGCTAACCACCAGAATGATTCCTCAAAATCTTGCAGGCTTTCACTGATCATACTTCACAGGGTTTGCTTAACATGGTAAATTGATCCCACTTCTGTCCAAGTGGGAACTGAAATGCAGACCTCCTGAGTCCTAGTCCAAAACTGACTATAAATTCTATCTTATACTTTCTGTCTAGACTATCACAGGATACCTCTTCACTCCCAGTCAGTTCTGGCTCACATCAGGACCTCGGAGAGCACACAAGAGGTGGAGCTAATTGGGTCCTCCCCAAACGAGCTCTGTCCCCATGAAAGTCTACAATCTGCTGAGCCCTGAAGAAGGTTGGCAATGCCTGATTTTTCAGTGGTTCCCCCCACCCCTTGCTGTATGCTTGCTATAGTTCTTAAAGAGCCAGTGTTAATTCCTGCACTCGTGTGCTCTTGTGTGGCTGAGAGACAGGAGAAGCTACAGCACTGTCAGAATCAGGTGTTGATAGGACAGCCACATCCTCATGCCAGGGAGACATAGAGAGAGATGCTGAGGGCTCCCCTTGATTTTGGGCAACTCTCCATATCTTCCTAAAGATAATGTGGAGTTTCTGATTCAGTGGATGTGAGATGTTAGAAACTTCCTTCCTATGGATCCCATCTGAATTTTATTCTTACTTTTTAGCACAAGGAACTAGATACCATGACAAACAATTATTCAAATCCAGATTCATGAAATTCACCCAGGAAATTGAAAAGAAATTATTCCATGAAATGCAGCCCCAACTTTGTTTTACTTATTCATTTCTCTAATTCATTAGCACATGTATATGGGATTAAGTCCCACTGAAGATAGTGGGGCTTCTGATATGCCAGAGTCGCACTCTTAATTTCTGATTTCTCTATCCCCACAAAAAATATACCAATATGCATTTGTTTTGATTGCACATCTCTGGCATTTTCCAAGACATTCTTATTTCTCTTGTCAAAAGACACTGACAAATTGAACCAACTGATTTTGATATGAATGAAATGGCTCCAAAATAGTCAATAACATTTTGAGCCAGCCGGGCCAGAATCTCCCCACACATTTTGAGGATATGGTTTCATATAGAAGAAGGATAGAGACATTATTAGGTATTCATTGAAAGCCCAAGAGTTTGGCTTGTTTTTTTCTAAAACAGTGAAATTAGAAATTCCACATTAGAAGCTATGTGCTGTCTATTTTGTACAACTACTGGACAGATTTTGAAAGCAAGTATGTTATAAGCTTGAATTCAAAGCCCCCAAACTGTTAACAAGCTCGATTCAGGCAATCGAAGAGATGCTGCCAAGCTGAAAAGAGTCCTCAGCAGCCAGAAGTAGTGAGATGCCTGCAAAGGAAGATACTCTTGTTATATTTTTGGGGGGAAAAGATAGGGCTGGCCTTGAACTGAGCTAAGCTGGTAAACCAACCTTATATCACTTAAGCTTGTGATTTGCTATGGAGGAAGGTAGTAACTGAACCGGCCTTGTATTACCTAGAAGGGTGAGAGATAAGAACAATGCACATTAAAAGCGGGGGGACCTGTATGTCCTCCTATTATAGAACATAGAAACAGAGTGAGTCAGAAGGGGTCTCCTGGGCCATCTAGTCTGACCCCCAGATCCAGCTGGCTCCACTCATATGCCTACCATTTGCATGTGCAAAGTAAAAACTTTTAAAACAAGTGTGTGGAAGGGATGTGTCCAGAACCTAAAATGGGCATTGGCCACCCCACTCTCTTGCATACACCATGCACACAATTCATAGACATACATTCTCTTCCAAGGCCCCATGTCAGTTAATCTTTCAGATCAGGTGATGGAGGCATTTTTCCAAATCTGTCCCTTTCTCAGGGTAAGAGAAAGATCTATGATAATATTGACCATAGCAGTAGAGTTATGGTTCATACTCAAGATGAAAATTTGAAGGTACCTATATGGTGCTTTTAAGGTTTATCTCATGGGCAAATACAGTTCCAAGGGGAAAAATTAACAGAAAACTGGTACCAGGAGGTATTACATTCCTGGTTCTAGCACCACTTCCCAAATCAGTGGCCGCCATTAGCAGCATGGGCAACTATCAGGTATAGTTTGGGTCTATGATTAAAAGATCACAGGGAAAGTATATCCAAATGGAGAACATTTGTTGAAAAAAGAAAGGGAGGGAGGGCAGAAACAAATCTACTAGTAATAATTATTTGTGGGGCATAGATACTACTTAATAATGTTTATCATTTGCTTAGTGCTTTTCGATGTTCAAACTGTTTCAAATGCATAATATAGTTGCAATCTTTACTACAAGCGAATGTGGCACCGTGGTTAGAGGTTGGACTAGGACTCAGGAGATCCAAGTTCTAATCCCCATTCAGCCATAAAGATCACCAGGAAACTTGGCACAGTCCTTGGCTCTCAGCCTAACCTAATTAAGAAGTTTGTTGTGAGGATATGGTGGAGAAGAAGAGGATCATCTCAGGATTGATGATTCTTGCAAGTGGAAATAAAAGGCTGAATATAAATCTAATAAATCAACAAAATAAACCATCAACCCTTTAAGGTACATCAGTATTATTATCTCCATACTGCATATAGGAAAACTAAAGCTGAGAGGAAGTGACTTTCCTAGGCCACCCTGGATGTGTATTGCAGTTTTGAACTGGGGACTTCCTGCTCTATAGCTTATTCTCAATCTATAGGCTGTCTCAGCTTGTGAAGCAGAGCCATTACTGCCATTGTCTTTCTGGAATGTATTTTGTTATTCTGCTTGGGACTAATCAGACTGAGAAGGGCATGAGGTCAAGCAGAGTCCACTGGGAAATTTCCAGGGGATGGCCTAAGGAAAAAGAGCTGCTACTTTTAAGTAGTGATGCCAACAAATCTTAACACTGGGTGGCTCAGAAGTAGGATATGTTATGCTCGTGCTCCTTGAATGCATGCAAAGCACGAGTGACTATTCAACATATTTCATTATGCAAATCCAAATTGTATACACATGTGTGCTTTACATGTTTCTGACTCCTTTCAGCCAGGAAATCACTTTTCTAGAACTCTTAAAATGTCAGACCGCCTTTCATGTGGAAAGTAGTGAGGTTGTCTTCAAAAATAGCATTTCAGTCTAACAGCCACTTTCTGGAATGATGCAGCACAGATGGAGTCTTGCATGAAGTTCTGCCATGTTGAAATGCTAACTCTTAAGGCAGGCATGATTCTTACAGGCATGTGTGCCTAGCATTAAAAGAAAGATGGAAGAATGTGGAAAAACCAGGACTTGTGAAAGTGAAGAAAATTTGCCAAGTTTAATCAAGGAATTTCAGTAAACCCAAGCCTGGTTCAGTTTGCTCCTATTCTCACTTGCAACCCATTTTCAGTTGTTAGAATGGGTAAAGTTGTGCATTTTTCAAAAGCTGAGAAAGTTTTGCATCTTGGGAAGATTTAAGCTTGTCCGTTGTCAAGTGCAGATTCTGTGAAGGCAAACACAAGTTTAGAAATTTGCAAATGGTTTTGGAGCACATGTGCTGCCATTTGTTTTCAGAGCTGGGATTGTCCATCTGAGTGATTTGTAAACCAAAATTAAATTCTCGTGCATCCTTAATGTAAGGAGGAGGAAAGCAGGAGGGGAACCAGGCAGCTAGAGATGTCTGGCTAGTGAACAAGATCCATACATTTGTAGCAGTTTGTATTTTAACTCTACATGGAGCTGCCCTTGAAGATGGTCCAAATACTTCTGTTGGTTCAAAACAAAGCAGCCAGTCCTTTGACAGGGACCGGCAGGCGTGATCATGTAACACTGGTCCTGTACCACCTGCACTGGCTACCAGTTGAAGTCCGGGCCCAATTTAAGGTGAGCCCTAAATGGTTTAGGGCCTGGATATTTGAAGGAGCATCTCTTTCCGTACATGCCTGCCCAAGCCCTAAGATACTCCTCTGAGGTCCTTCTTCAGGAGCCCTCTTTGAAGGAGGTCAGAAGTGGCTACCCAAAGAAGGTCCTTTTCTGCAGTAGCATCCCAGCTTTGGAACCCACACCTCAGAGAGGTACATCTGGTGCTGATGCTGCATTCATTTCGGCACCCGGCCAAAATCTTTTTATTTACCTGATATGTTAAGGTTTAATGTCATTTTAATGATAGGATTTTACTCTATGTTTGTATTTTATTTATTTGTGTTGCTCTATTGTACTGTTGTGAGATCTTTGGTACAGAAGGAGTATAAATGTTTTAGATAAATAAATAATGAAATACGAACTTGGAATAATGGAGAGCTTTCATCCAAGATTGGACAGGTGACCTTGGATCCTGCTGAGCAAATGACAGTGATGAAGGAGGAAGGGGACAAGTTTTCCCATTGCTACTTGAAGGCAGGAGCAACACAACTTTCCTGACAGCTTCAGGCCAACTGGATTTGAAATAGTTAATGCTGTAGTGGAACAAACGGAAACGAGTGGAATTTGTTGAGCAGTTGCTGGGCAACTACAACTTCTGTGGCTTCTGAACTTATAGAAGCTTGCAAAAAAAAAAAAATCTAGAAATGAGAGAACGGCACCAATTCAGAACAAAAACAAGAGAGAGGGATGCAAAGGTGCGCTAAAGAAATGTTGGTATCTTTAGAAAATGGCCCAATGCATTTTGACCTTTACCACTCCTTTTCAAATGCACTATAATATAAAAATACACATTCAAGTGGAATAATTAGCACCATTGTCATTCTGAAAGGAATTTCTTTAAAACGTTGTTCGCTGTAAGATGAGGTACCTACAGAACTTTAAACTCCTCTTTTTTTTTTTTTTTTTTTTTTTTGAATAAACCATCTACTTTAAAAGAATATTTTTCTAGTTTCATGTCTCCATCCTTTTTATAACACAGAGGCTTGGAGAGTTCTAAGACATGAATGAGTTATTTCAAAGCATTATACTAATGATGTTTCTACTGACAGCTCTTAACTATAATCCATCCATGACATGAAGTCTGGAATAGTTGCGGTTTTGTTTTGCAAAGATTTCTAGAGAAACCAAGTATCACTTCTCTAGAAATTTACATCTCTGTCTGTCGCAAATAAGAACAACATGTCTTACTGCAAATTTGTCTTACTAGAATACATAAATAGAAACATTTTCAAAATAATGGTATGAAATCTCTCATGACTTTAAGCTGCTAGGGCACAGAGACTATAACAGAATATTTTCTAATAATAAAATATTATTTGTACAATGCCTTTGGATATTTACAAGTGCAGCTGCTTGGTTAAAGTTGATTAATTCTATGGAATTTAATCGTTTCACTAGCAAATGAGTTTGCATATGGATAAAACAATAGCTCTGAAGCAATAAACATCTTTGATTTTAATACCACAGTAGAAGATGAGCTATCCTTTCTATATGAGAGGGAAAAAGGAACTTTCACATATAAGGGGATGTTTGTCATATATAGATCTTGCTTTGAGTACTTGAATTAAGGATAGATAAGGAGGCAGGAAAGAAGAACAATGCTGTCCAAGTGTTCTGGGGACCTTTTACATTCATTTAAAGGGTTTATTTGAGTAATCTAATGAGTTGGCCAATCACATGCTACCCCCACCCCAAATAGCTTCCTTTTGCTTTTGCCTTGGAGAGACCTTAGGAAAGTCACTTTCTGTCAAAGAGGACTTGCTAGATGGCCATTATTCTGCCTGACTTTTGCATGGGGAAAGTTGCCCTTAGGGGGGAAGATATAAAAGGGCACCTGGGCATTAAAAAAAATCTTGTTTCTTTAATTCTTGTTTATATCTTAGAAGCTCTGAAATACGTTGAACATATAAATAAATCTCTACTATGATCCAGTCAACTGCTAGCAGGTTATTCATATTACATTGTCTTCTTCTAGAAGTTGGCTATGAATTCGACAGCATTGCCAAAATATGAAGTAGCTGAAAACCTGTTGCAAACCTAGTAGCAGAAGGATGGATTCTTTCCTAAGAAAGAAAGTGGAGGGGTGGAGGGAATAGTATGACATTACTACCACCCCAGGAAAGAGCCCTACAGCTCATGGATGAATACTGAAAATTGTTCTGTTATGAGATTTTTAAATAGATAATGATGGTAGTAAAATGGAGGGCATTGAAATTAACATTGACCAGGCTGGAAGCAAACATGTGATATTCAATAACTCCAGTATGAATTAACAATTTAACATGGCCTGTCTATTTTTAAATTATCACTGGCTTATTAAGAAGAGAAAGATAATAAACCACCTCTGTCACACTAGTTTAACCCTGACTAGCCATCAACTGAAATAGTACAAATTTCTAGACTTTTATAGAATGGCCAGTCGTAGGCTTTGTTGTATCTTGTTATTCTGCCCAGAGAATAGGCCAAAATCACATAATGTAGGTTTTCAATATAAGCTGTGGGCTTGCCTCACCAACACCTCCTGCTCTGAGCTCTTTGGGGCACGTTGACCTCTTTTCGAAGAGAATAAAATAAAATCTATTTCTCAGTAAAGTCAACCCAGAAAAATAGTTGCACATTGTCTTGTTTCTGGCCAGTCCACAAGCCAGCAGGGATGGAAAGCAGGCCTACTTTCCAGAAAGCAACAATTCTGAAAAGGAAGCAGGTTCTGGATAGCCACGTTGAGGTCAGATTTAGGTTCTTCAGCACCAAGGAGAGCTCCCAGGGAAGGTGCCAGTGTCAATAGGCCTGAAGGTGATTGAATACAATTTATTCACATGGGTTGGCCTTGGAGGGTGGTGTTGGTTAGAAATAGCTGGTTGGTGGGGAAAGAGCTAAACGAGATTATACTCTAGCGGGAGGGTGCTTGCTTCTTTGCCCCACCATGGTGCTGATCCAAATCAGACCTCCTCCACTCACACCAAAAGACACTTTCCTCCTTTGGCAAAAAAGCAGGTGCTTCACCCTTTAAGCAAATTTGTACGGGATTAAAAGGGCCAAGTTACTCTCTGACACAGAGCAGTGCACCACGGCATGATCAATTCACCTTGGATTAGGCCTTCATGTTTCTTCATTGCAGGCCCTAGAGGAGCAAACAGGCAGTGAAGCAGGGCTACCTTTCTCTTCAGCTGCCAGTCATAGCTTCAGGATGTGGCAGTATTTCTTCTTCTTTGTTTCTTGGAGGGGAGTTTTCCCTTAGATTCTGCATCCTGTTTATTCTGGGGAACCTAATCATTGTCAGATGAGTTGCTGTGAAAGGAACCTTGAATCTGAGTCATAACAAATATTTAAAGCAAGGTGGATGTGAATTTTGAACTTCCATGTGCTAATTTCAGTATTAAATATTACTGAACTTAAAAATGATGAGATCAGCCAATAGGCTTTATCAATGCTTGTCAGGCATGTGTTTTCCCACATAAGAACAGTACTTCTCCTACACTATTCAGGTTTGGAATACATTTTTCATGCATTTAACTTAAGTCTAAATTCTGATTTAGAAAATTCTAAATTGATATTCTGTGTTTCCTGTAAATCCACATCATCTAATGAACAGTAAAAATAAAAGTTATCCTAATAGGGAACTGTTTAAAATCTGTAGAAATAGCTGAACAAATCTCAACAAAAATTCAGTCTGCTAAAACCATGGAAACAACCAGCTATGCAACAAAACATCCTTAAAGACCTTTTCTAGCCAGAAATATTTTCCACCTTCAACAGTCTTTTAGGTTTTGACTAGCATTGCTGGACAAGATTTTCCAAAGCTACAGAGCACAAAATGTTTACTTCTGGATACAGTGGTAAATTATATTGGGAAGTAATGATAAATAAACCTACAAGACCTTTAAGGTCCCTATACAGCATGGTCATAAGAACAGAGGTTTTAGCTTCTATTGTTCAGTAGCTTGGTATTATGCAGTTTAGTATTATGTCCAAATCTGTACAAAACATATTTAGTGTTAGCAATGGTTTACTGAAACAAACCAACCTTAAACCTTGGTTCATGAAATAGTTTGTTTCAACAAATCATAGTTAAGATTAACTGCAGTTAAGATTTCTGCCATAATATTTAACAACTGTTCATCTAACTCAGAAATAAAAACCGCCGGTCTCCTTCTTACAGCCATGCCAGAAGAGGGAGGAGGGAGTGGACACATTGTAGACTTTCCCAAGCACATTCCTGGAATGGAAAACACAGTTTGTTATGTCTGAATGCAGCCACCGAAAAAGCCCAGTTTCGAGTCTACCATCCCCACCATATAGTAGGATTTTTTGGGCCTTGCAACACCAGTGATGTGGCTCAGCGAACTATGCATCTGTAGGATGCGCTCATTCATAAACATTGCTTTGTCTTATTCTCATGTCAGATTTTTGGTACACTCATATTAGATAGTAACTAAAATATGCAGTTAGTGAAGTAGTCCTTAGCGAAAGAAAAGAAAAAAAAGTAGGGCTTAATGGAAAGAGAGGATTTTTTTTCCATGTTGGCCATGACACTGAAACCAATTCAGATTTTTAAAATCATCATCTACCATTTCTTGTAAGCTTTATCTATTAGCTAATTTTGTCCCACTCTCCTCCTAAGATTCCTCATAGGAGTGTTAGATCCTCAGAGCAATTGTGTCCGTGTAGATGAACAAGAGAAGGTGGTTTTCCAAAGATGACTTAAATCCAGTAAAGTAGCCATTTTGCTACATACATTCCTACTGAGATGTCAGGATGATTTCAAAGCAGGTGAGAGAAAAACAGATCTAATTTAAGGCACCAAATACATCTGCTTGATGGAAGTTGGGAATGAGAAAAACACTGAAGAAAATAAAAAAATTATGGATGAAATTAATGACATATAATTAGCTCTGCTTTATGCTTCATGATGGTTGTAGGTAGGCACAGTTAAATCTGACAGTTTTGGTTGCTCCAGCTGTTCAGTTCTCCAAATTTAACCTTGGCCCATTCTGTTGAGGTGCCTTTAAAAAACAATCTGCATGCAAAATTCATGTGCATATTTGTGTGTGGATTTCCCCTAATGCATCCATTTTAATGAAATTTTGCTTAGTATAACATTCATTTCCTTCCTATTAATAGAGATGATTCTAACAGCCAGTGTGATGTAGTGGTTAAGAGTGTGGGACTGGGACAAAGCAAAACGCAGGGAACCAGGATTCAATTTGGATGCCAAAAAGCACTTCCTGACAGTTAGGACCCCAAGGGTATGGGTTGGGCTTCCGTGGGAGGTGGTTGAAGCCCCATCGGTGAGGGTGTTCAAGGATAGGCTGGACATGCACATGGTGGGCATGTCATGAGTGAGGCCGGCTGGAGCCAGGGGTCAGACTAGATGGCCCAGGAGGCTCCTTCTGAGTCGCTCTGTTTCTATGCTTCAATCTCTGTCACATCTTGGACTGAAGGAAAGAAGGGGAAAGGGCCAGGTGGTCACATCACATGCCACTAGTGATTAGGTGGATGATCTCAGGCTCATTGATCTCAGGCTCATTGTTGCTCATTAGGTGGATGGTCTCAGCACCCCTTCATAGCTATGCAACTTGTTCCAGGCAGTTCAGACCTCAAAGTGGAATCATTCCAAAGCATTTCAGAGTCACTCAGTTTTGCATGGCTGATACACCTCTGGTTATTCTTTGTTATTTGTGGGAGGATGTATGTAAGGAGAAGTTGTTGCTTCAGTAGTGGAGCCACTGCTTTGAATGCAGAAGGGCCCAGCTCCAGCGTGGAATCTGCCTGGAACCCTGGAGAGTGGCTGCCAGTCAGTGCCAACACTCTTGGGCTGGATGGACCAATGGCCGACTTCATATGGGGAAGCTTCCTGTGTCCCTAACCCAAAAGAGTTCTTAAAACAGGGAGGGTTCTTTAAACACAAAGCAAACCGAACTACCACACCATGCCCATAAATGGATGTTCTTCCAAGGGAAAACCTCCCTGCACATGGAGGGAAAGCTCTTCAGGAAGCAATATCTGGATTATTTATTTATTTTATTTATTTGTTTAAAGATTTTCCTATGGCGTCCCATTACTAAAAGTCTCTGGACGGCTTACAAAGAACAAAAAACAAAAAAACAAAACAAAAAAAACCATAACAACAACACACAACACACTGCATTCAATGAATAATGATAAAAACAAAGATAAAACTAATTAATTGTTAAAATACCGGGAAAATAAAAGTTATTTGCCTGATGCTGAAAAGAATAGAGTGAGGGCGCCAGGCGAACCTCCCTGGGGAGTATATTCCAGTTGGGGCGCCACCGCTGAAAAGGCCCTTCTCCAAGTAGCTACCCTCCTAATTTCCTTCAAAGAGGGCTCCCGGAGAAGGACCTCTGCCTCAGATCTCAAGGGGCAGGCAGGCACACAGGGGAAAAGGCGCTCCTTCAGGTATCCAAGATTAGCGTTTCCTAACAGCACTGTCGGGAGTGGAGGGGGACAGAATCTTTGTAACCCCAGTGGAGCAGAGGTGGTGCTCTGAAACTTCTCCCATGATCCTGCAGTTAAATAAAAGCAAAACCACAATATCAGTGCGAGGGACACAATTAGTGCCGTGTGTTGCTAGGCTTTAAAGCAGGGAAGGAGCCAAAGTCAGCTCAAAGAGGACCGGCATTCTCAGTGGCCACAAAACACTGGCTGGCTCTTGTAGAAGGTGGGGTAGGAATTGAAATCATCTGGCAGGGGGAATGGGATGGAGCAATGGAGGAAGGCAGGGCTGACTGAGTCGAGCACGGCATGTTGTTGCCAGCTGCGCTTGCAGATAATCTCACTAGAAATCTGATGGGCTTCTTAGTTATCCACTGTACTTTTCACCTTCAAAAGTTGTGCCATTTTAGTTTACTGACCTGAAAGCGTTGTGCTGGTATAGTTTCTTAATCATTCTCAATATGGCACATTATTGTTATCACACGGCTATAGTAAACTTGCCATATTTACAAGGAAGCGAAGCTTAAGGCTACGTCGGGCTTTGGTGGTCTGCCAAGCTGAAAATAGCATTTAACAGGCTTTTAATCTATTTCATAGGTTACTGTCCCCGGGAGAACTGTTAAGAGTCTGCAGATAAGAAAAAAAATGAGAACAAAGGGCTATTTTCACTTACAATTCAACCACTGACGGTATTATTACTCTGTCATTGGTAATCAAATGGAGGTGCACTAATAACACTACCTTTTTATTCACCCTGGCCTTTTAAATTGTGATTTTAAACTATGAGCACTTGATGATTGATTTGTAATTTATGTTATTTTTGCACTGCTCTCTGTTGGTTGTATCTAGCTTCTCAGCTGGAGAAAATATTTCTGTGCTGCAAATATTTGTTTTTGATATTGTATTTTAATTTTGTTTTTATGTTTATTATTATTATTCTGTTGTGGGAGAACAGAAGCTATAAGGTAGTCTATAAAACATAATTCATAATTAACTAAGTGAATATGCTTAAATATGCAAAATGAAAAAACACAGTAATGATTCTGTTTTTTAAGCAAACAACAAGCAGGTTATATTTTTACAAAACCGAAAGCTGTTCTCAAAGATTAGCATCTAGATTGCATGCTTGCAGAGGCAACAGTCAACCAGCAATCAACTCAGCCATGCTGTTTGCGGATGATGGGAGGTGTATTCAAACAGATTTTGAATGCACCAGACTGAAGAAGGCTGAGCTAGAAGAACAGAAATTTGTTTGGGTGATACTTGGTTGTCATCCTGGGAGAGGAAGGATTCAGGGTAAAAATAAAGATCCAGTCAAAACTGACCTGCTCTCTTTCATCTTTTGAGATTTTGATCGGTAGGTAGCAAATACTATATGCCATAAGGCAGTATAATAATAAAATATAATGCAGTATAATACCATGCAAATTCTATATACTATAATTACACTATGTAATCAGACATATTCAAATGCATTTCTAAGACCCATCTACTGACTGTCAGAAGTGGAGGCGTGTGTTTCTAATACTCCACCAAATAAAGTCTCCCTGCAGTTTGCACCTCAGGGACCAGTAAACGTCCCTCACTACAGTCTGCACTATGCTGCGTCTTTAATAAAGCGATGTTCCTGAAACAGGCAGGCTCAGAGTGTCTGGAGTTCTTTGCAGGTCTGTTTTCTCAGAACTAGAGTCCTGCATGAACTCAGAGCTCCTGCTGGAATGAGGTCCCTTATCCACTGCAGTGAAGAAGGTCCTTCCACAGCTGTGCCCTTGCAGAAGTGTGTCTAGAAACCTTTAGGGACTGCCTATATACCCGTATTTCCCCGAAAATAAGACTGTCTTATATTAATTTTTGCTCCAAAAGATGCATTGGGGCTTATTTTCAGGGGATGCCTTATTTTTTCATGTACAACAATCTACATGGGCTTCCACGAGAGGTCGTTGAGGCCCCATCGGTGCGGGTGTTCAAGGATAGGCTGGACGTGCACATGGTGCGCATGTCATGAGCAGAGCCAGCTGGTGCCGGAGGTCAGACTAGATGGCCCGGGAGGCCCCTTCTGGCTCGCTCTGTTTCTATGTTTCTACATTTATTCATATACAAAAATCTTCATTTATTCAAATACAGTCCTGTCATCTTCTTCTAGAACATCGTCATAACTCTCCAAACCCCAAATTGTGTTGCAACAGCCGTACTAAATGAGTCCATCTGGCTGATGATCTTAACTGGAGCTTATTTTTGGGGTAGTGCTTACATTACAAGGATCCTGAAAGATCATGCTAGGGCTTATTTTCCAGTTAGGGCTTATTTTCGGGGAAACAGGGTATGAGCAAGGAGTCTCCATATGGGTTTCATGGACAAGGATTGTATACCTGCCATGAGGAAATCAAGGACTGGCAGAGATGACCTGTGTGGCAATTGCATGAGGAAGCCAGCAGAGGTGGGACCATTTCTGGTGTCCAGGCTTGTGAGGGTGCTGAACTGTGCTGTGGTCAGGATGCCTGGCCTCTGCTGGAGAATGTGGAGAAGTGGGCTGTGATGCTGAGGAATGGCACTTGTTTTGCACGGAGTGGGTTTGATACCTGGCATACGAATCCCCTGAGTGGCTGCCACGACTCCCATAATGAGTCGCCACTATTCCGAGTGAGTAATGGATGTGGCTGAAATATTGTTGCAGCCGTTTTCAGAACTTCATAAATATGTGCAGGTACGCTGGCTTTGTGTATCCCTGCCACTTATATTGTGCTACATCATACACCACTCAGGGAATGTTAGTTATTGGGTATTTTAAAAGTACAATAAGTCAAAAAATGAAGACTTACAGTGATGACCAAATAAAAATGGTCATGGGAAAAGTTAGGTGATCTAAAAAACAGTGAAAGTTCACAGGGAAGCTACAAAACCATGCAAATACCATGAACAACTATAGCTGTGATTTGTTTCCCCAGCTCTCTGTCTGCACAACTCTTGAAGATTCATATCCTATTGACCGCAGGGATGCTTCCATGTAAGCAAAACTGGGTAATTGTACCTGTTGAGTCTCCTGTTCATATGTAAATTGAGACTCTAGGCCAGCCTTCTCTAGCCTGGCCCACCAGATGTCTTGGACTACAACCCTGACCTGCATAGACAATAGGTAGGATTCTGGGAAATGCAGTCCAGCCACATCTGGAACAACACAGGTCAAGGGCTGATGCTTTAGGGTTGCATAAGAGCTCTGCTACGGAGTCTGTTCTTCCCAGTGCAAGCTAAGCTGCCTTGGCCCACATGAGCACTGGGGTGGTGGATGTCCTATGTGGGCATGATGGCCCTACAAAGCGTTTAAGGAGCAGAAGCTCTGTGTAGCTAGAGTCACTTTCCCAAGCAGAGCAATGAAATAACATGTGCCAGTCAATCTTGGTGGATTTTGCTTGTAAGGATTTTGCTTTACGGAGAAGAGTAAATTTTCATTTGAATTTTTGAGGCTCCTCACTGGAGGATGTGAATTTTGATATTCATTGGCACAGATTATTTAAAGATGCTTATCACTAGCCAACGATCTTAGCTTTTTCTGCAAAGAAATGGAGTATTCAGTCCACCTCATACTAGAAGGCTACTGGCATCTTCTAAGACAGGGATGGCCAACATGTGGTTGGGCTACGACTCCTATCATCCCTCACCATTAGGTGTGCTAGCTAGAGCTGATGGGAGTTGTATCTACCACCATCTGTGGTTGGGCTACGACTCCTATCATCCCTCACCATTAGGCGTGCTAGCTAGAGCTGATGGGAGTTGTATCTACCGCCATCTGGAAGGCCACACATCCCCCCACTCCAATCTAAAAGCATCAAGATGTTAATGTGCGGGAAGCTGGCTGGTAAGAAATTGGACAGGTAAAAGAAAAGTAAATTTACACATATTCTTCTCCTGTGAGAATTTGTTCTCTCCCTTTCCTCCTTCTCAGAATAAATGCATCAAGCCTTTGCTTCCTTTTCAAATGAAGGCAGGATCCCTCTTATTTCTACCATCTGCTAAAGTGAACTGAACTTTTGTATTTGAAATAGTAGTGGTGGTGGTGGAGGTGGAGGTGGTGCTAGTAATCATTTCTGGTATATCGGTATTTAACATCTACTCTGAGTAGGCTGTTGTGCTACATCTGTGTTTTCTCTTAAATACGTAACCTCAGCTCCAGTGCTGATTTGAACTGCTGACTCCCAAACATTATCCCGAAAGTCAATGGCTGTACAGCTCAGCTGAACCACTGCCAGACTTGCATTGGTGAGGACGTGGCGTGATAAGGACCTCAAATCCACGAACAACAAGCGTTGGCCATGTGGACATTCCTCAGCTAGAAGGAATTGATGGAGGCCACTTACAGGAATGGTTGCAGATGGATCATGGTTTCAGACTCCCACTAAGTGCAAATCCATACCTGAACTATCTCTCTCATCCACTGTATTATTTTTGTGTGCATATGCATATGAGGTTCCTAGGGACAAAGAGGGTGAAAAACAGATATAACCTGTGTAAAGGAGTTTCTAATTGGAACCAGAAGTTCCACAAATGCTTTCATGCACATATTCATGCAAAGTCACACTCCTGAAAATGTCCAAACACCTCCCTCCTAAAAAAATACACAAATTTCTGAAAATGTGTATTTTCAAGTTTTCACTTTTGGGGGAAATGCACATTTTGGCTGCTTTTTATTTTGAATATTTTTCTAAAAACTAAACTTGCATACAATTTCAAGAAGTTTTTTTTAAGATCTGCTAGTCCATGAAATCCATGTGTCTCAGAGTTTTTAGAACTTCAAACTTATTTCAGCCCATTACACATTTCTCCAGCATCCCCAGTATCGCTTGACAATCTTACACTTCTTTAAGTGGAAAAAGCAAACGAAAGAAGTCCCAAGAGAAAAGAGCCCCTCTCTGAACTGCAGATGCTGTTTTGATTCCACTTCTTCCATAAAAAACCAAAGCTGTAGAGCAGAGCCCAGATGTGGGGAGTAGATGTGGGGGAAAGACATTGGCAGAGAGTCTGCTGGAAACATCCACAAAGTTATTTTCAAAGTATTTTTCATCTTCAAAATTGAAGTGGCTTATCAAACTCAGTGGTGTTTGAAATCGGATTTCCTTATCCTGGAGTGTGTGTCACCCCTTAACTCGTCACCAAAGAGTGCTCAGCTGAGAAGAATGAGATAGGAAGGATATAGGGAGGTTTATTTTTTATTTTTTACGGGACTGAAGTGTTGGGATGAGCGGGCCACATTGTTTATTTGCAATGCTGATTTTGGCAGCACAAAATACCCACTGCTCTGTGTTGAGCAGCTTGGGTTAAAGCTTCCTTCCAGAAGCATTCCAAGGGTCAGGATCCACAGAAGCAACTCCCAAGAATGACACCCCCCCCACCCAAACTGTGTCTGTCTAACCTAAAGAGCAGGGAAGGAGACCAGGCAGGGTGGCCAGGTGAGCAACTCTGCAGAAGACAGTTCTCTGTTGGTGGGCATCCATGATTGGTTACAGTTAAAGAAACATTTAAAAGTAAGATGGGAAAACAGCAGGGCCCTTAAAGTTTCCTATCAACAATAAACAGCTGAGCGGTGGGCTCCTATTGATGTATTAGATTCATATCCCACTTTTTTCGTATAGCAAACTTGAAGTAGCTTGCATCATTCTGCTCCTGCTCCAAACCTATCGTTATAACAACAACCCCGTGATATAGATCAGGTTGAGACTCTGGACCAAAGTCATCCGCTTGGCTCCATGATTGAGTGGGGACCGAGTGGAGACTAGAGAGATAGAGATTCTTCACATTCTTCCTCACTCTGGTGAGATGCATCACATCTCTATTTAAATTATAAGAATCGTTTCTAACTTTGCATGTATATGCATCCATCAGATATACCATTTTAGTGCAATCCTGTGTGTGGTTTTGCCCTTTTTGGTGGTCTTTTTTCGCCGTTTGGTACTGGAGACTATAGGGCCAGCCTCCCATATCAGCGTCATGCTCAGTACCAAGGTCGTATGGTGGTTACAGCGTGGGACTGGGACTCAGGACAACTGGCTGTAGTCCTCCTTCGGCTGTGGCACTCGGGATATTGATATGGCGTTTTTAGAATGTTTGCAGAAACATCTGTTTTTCCAACACAACATCACTGGTTAAGAGGGTGAGAGGAGAGCAGCATGTCTCCGGTGTACCTGGTGGGTTCATGACAATGGTGTTTCCCTCTTTCACAGCTCTGTGTCTTGGCCCCTGCACTGCATCACTCTTTCCACCAGGAAACTGGCATGAGGATGGGCAGAAACAAGAATGGAATGTGAAGTGGGGGAAACACTTCTAGATGGTTTCCAAATGGAATTCCAGGGGAAACATGAAGTTCCTTGCAATATTAGAGCCAGTGTGGTGTAGTGGTTAAGAGCGTGGGACTGGGACTCAGGCGATCCGGGTTCGAGTCCCCGCTCGGCCATGGAGCCAACTGGGTGACTTTGGGCCAGTCACGGACTCTCAGCCCAACCTACCTCACAGGGTTGTTGTTGTGGGGATAAGATGGAGGAGGAGAATGATGTAAGCTGCCTTGAGCCCTTTGTAGGAAAAAGGCAGGGTATAAATCACAATATAAATATAAATAAATATAAATATTATTAGGAGTCCTGCAAGGAGAGGGCAGATAATTGCCTGAAGAATCGGTCTGCCCCGAATGAGAGCTTGCCCACACTTGGTTGTCCCTACAGTGAGCAACCATGGCAGGGCATTGGGCAGTGTGGTGTATGGTTACAGCCTTGGACTGGGACGCAGGAGATTTAGATTCTTCTCCCACTCAGCCATGAATCTCACTTTGGGCCAGCCGCTGACTTCTTAGCCCAGGGTAAGCGTTGTTATGAGCATAATGTGGAGAGGAGGAGGACCAATTAAACAACTTTTCAGCTCCTTGAAAGAGGAAAGAAGGTGGGATATCAATGCAATAATACAGAACGAAGCACTCTTTCCATCCCAAAGAGCAGGAAGATGTGCAAGAAGAAGTGAGAGTAATGCAATCTGCGCGTCCCTCCCTTCTGTTTTCACCCGTCTCGGTAGCATTAAACTACGTAACTGGAGTATGTACAGGCAAGTGTCCAGCTGTGGTTAAGAAATCTTGCCAGAGGCTTGCAGAAGCCTGTGACATCAACTCATTTGATCATCACTGCAAATAACAACTGGGATGCTGGGATGCTGTATTTAACAGGTCTCCAATAGCATTAGGCCTTTTGTCTATTTTTACACTAGTTCAGCGATGCTGTTGCTGAAGGTCACTTTTCGGGAAAGACCCTAATTAAGATTTCTGCCTGCAGCAAATTCTAAGAACGATAATACATCACACTGGAGCAAACCAGCCACAGATCATTGACTATCCCGAGCCAGTCAGGTGGTAGAAGCAAATAATGTGGCTTTCGGAGCAGGGACGATCATTTGACAATGTGATTAAAAATGCAGTTTTCCTGCGCAATGTCACTTAACAGCAGCAAAGAGTTTTTTTGCCACCCAAACAGAATTTTTTAAATTATAGAATGAAGGGCAATTAGACAGAAATGTGTATTCACTGACTGGGAGCAGTCCTTTGTGCCAATTTCTGTCTTACAGATAGGAAGATGATGTACTTTCATAACAAGGTAATGTACCAATAACAGGGTACCCCCTTTAGTGGTACTATGGGCAGAGATCGAGTATGTTAGAACAGGAACCACAAGAGCTCAGAATCATCATCCACTAAACGGACTGCTTGACTTAAGAGAGCTCACTTCCCTTACAACCTAACTTAGTCCACAGATTAGTTCTTGGATCAGCTGGAGAAAATGGGCTCCTCAGAGGAAGAGTGGGGTATAAATATAAAAAAGCTGTCATACGCATCACCGTTGCTTGATAGCCCCACTATCCAGCCATAGAGACTCCTCTGTCAATTTGGTTTCCCTCAGTTGGTCCTTTCTCCGAACCTCTGTTCACTCCATCCCAGTTCTGCATCATTCTGCAGCTCTTAAAGTTATCCCTGTGTTCCTAACCACTCCTGTTTCAACATGATGCACAGTGCAGAGAACGTAATGGTTCAGGGGACCATTTTTGTCCTTCTCCCTTTGTCTTGGATCTTCCTGGATCTATTACTGCATTATGCCCTATAAAAAGTGCATTACTTGGTTGGAGTTCAAAGCATGGGTTTTAACATGGCCCATCTCCCAGTCCATGCTGAATTTTCTGGATCTGGGACCTGGTTTGGCAGGAGCTCACTTTAGCCCCCAAATGCAGAATTCCCCCCTTGCTGACCCTGCCCCCTTGCCTTTTTCTGACCCAGAGGAACAGAGGAATTCACTTCACAGTGTCTTAGAGCCTGAACCCTTTAGCACCGTATTATCAACGCCCCGGGACAGGAGACCCCGGGTTCAGGCAGGCATTCGTGTCCCACCCAGAGATGCTGGGAACTGAACTCAGGACCTCCTATGTGCGAAGCAGGGAGTCAGTGGGGCTCCTCCACTGACCCACAGCCCCTTCTATTACAGTCCTTTCTTCTCAAGGAGGGGCAGGAGGCAGGGAATCAACAGTTCTCAACAACAGGGCATGCGACGCAACTGGAAGCGGCAACTCCTGCTGCAGAAATGAGAGGCAGTGGCCATTTCCAGTGCGGGGGCAACTTTCGGGAGCTCCACTGACCTGGCCTGTTCTATTTCCTGGGTTGTTTCAGGAGCCACTTCTTCCTGGCAGCCCCTTCTGCTGGGATTAGAGAAGGCGCAACAGCAGCGTGGTGCACGGCCCTGGAGCTCCAACATGGGCGTTTCCCCATGACCACCACTCCGCACTCATCCTGTGGGCCATCATGAGAGGTTCTCATTTGCTGATTGTGAGATTTATTTTAGCATTTGTGTTCTTCCTGTCAGCCCCCTCCATAGGCCTCACACCCCAGTAGGAAACACATCTCTAGGAACACACCTACAGCATGAACCTGCTTTTTCGAGGGGCAAGGCCCAGCTGAGGACAAGCTGTACCACTAATGCTGCGCCTGTTCTCTTCTTAACAAACAGCATTGCTGCCTTGTTTGGATTTGTCCAATTACACGCTCCTTTTGAAGTCTACAACTGTTCCCCAACCTGTATGACCCTAGCAATCAGATTGCTTTCACATTCAGTCCCTTTGATGAAAATGAAATACGTAATAAGTTGGAGAGATGGTTCATGTGCAGAATTGCACGCATCTGGGGTAATCGGAGTCCAAAACAATTACCTGAACTGAATCACTGTTGGCCCAGTTGCTTTAGTCAAAGACTCTCTCCTCCAAAGTCACTTAAGACGGCACAGCTGGTAAGTGCCCACTTAGCATCCTTGCTTTCTAATGTCCATTCAAAGGATAGATAGGAAGATCTCATAGTGTAGATTCATGGGGCTTGGTGAGAGGGTGGCCATGTGTCCCTTCTATAAAGGACAGGCTTCTATTTAAAGGGCCCCTCTAGTTTAATGGCATTTTGCAGTGGAAGGGCTGCCTAGTCCTTGCCTGCTTGAAAGATCAAGACCCCTCCAAGAGAAGAGCTAGGCCTTGATGTTGTTCACCAACAGTAACTGAACATCAGGCTGAGCCAGTCACCTGGCCATATCTTCCATGGTATAATGAAAAGTATCGTGCTTCTGCTTAAATTCTAATTATTATTTCTTCATTTGCATCTATCTGTATGAATTGTTGTTGGTGTTGCATGGCATCCATTCACCTCTGACTTAAGCTGACCCTATAAACAGATGGCCTCCAGGATGCTGTGTCCTTCACAGCCCTGCCAAACTATACTCAAGGCTGTGGCTGTCCCGATCTTCTCATATTTAGTCTTCTTTCTTCCTGCCTTTGACTTTCCCTAGTATTATTGCCTTCTCCATTTAGTCTTATCTTGTTAATCTTCATAAATTAACATCTACAAATCTGATATCTTTTTCTTTTCAAAATATTTTAACAATAATTTAAAGACGGTTTCATAGGCAACTTTATTCAGACACTTGCAAATAATACAACTAGGATGTTCTATTTATTATTAATTAGTCTATTTGTATGCCAAATTAGAATCTACTACTCCAGGAATCAAGATGATTAATTGAGGATCCCTCTTCACCATTCAGTTATGGAGAATACATTAAAAAATGGATACCAAGTTATTACAAAATCACCCTTAATTCTCCTCTAGCCACACACAGGGCTTTTAATCATTAGTTTAATACCAGTGGGTGTCCTCTTTTGTCCTCCTTTCCTGCAGGTCATCAGTGGGCACACTAAGGGTGGAGGAATTCCCCTAGGCAGGGCTTTCTAAGGTTTGCAAACCTCCGCAGAAATGGGCACCTCTCCTCCTTAAAGCAGATGAGGGGCTTGCTTGTCCCTGTCTGGCAGGTTCCAGGCCACAAGAGTCCTGCTGGATCACATCCGTCTGGCGTTGCTTGTCCACCTGCCTGGTTCAAGCACGCTACCAATTGCAAGTAGAAGACATCAGCAACCGTACGGGGTGGGCACTAAGCCGATTGCATGATTCTGTCATTTAGTCACTAGGCAGCACTGCAGATCCTTGGCTGGTCTGTCCCTCTTGGAAAGAGTCTTTTTTCAGCTCTGGTCTAGCTGGGTAACAGGGCAGCCGTAACAGTGGCGAAAAGAGGGTGGCCGCACTGGAAACTGGCACCAGGAAGGACGACCAGAGCCATGCCAGCTACCCCAATGTATTGCCCAAAACCTCTCTAAAGGGAATACAGGGGGAGCAACTTGCAAGGGACACGGCAGCATATGAACATGAGGAATATTCAGCTGTCACAGAGTCTTTGGGATCGTCACTGCCTTCTTTCGGAAGACTGCAAATCATGCCAGACTGCGGGAAAGAGCAGGAGAGGAACGGGGCATCCGTCTAATGGGAATGAAGCCTGAGCGCGGCACTACAAGGCCACAATGCTGTCCATTACTTTAATCTCCCAGATCATACCTGCCCAGCTGCCTGCACAATAAATTTTAGAGACATGGTCCTTTATGCTGCCCAGTGTTAGCTTTTATATATAGAGAGAAGGAGGGGTGGGAGGGGGAGGGGGGAGAGAGAGACTCATTTTCAGAACATTAACTAGTTCGTTTTAAATCTGAAACCTGATTGTAAATGGTTTTCTTTTATTATTATTATTTTCCAGTTGAAGCATTTATCACCATGAGCTGACAGTACAGGAAAGAACAAGTTAGAAGTTTAACCTTGTGGGTCGCAGGCAGGCCATTATCAATGGCAGCTGGCGAGAACTGCAGAAGAATTTAATATGGCCCTTTTATACTGCATGGCAGTAGACACAGCCTTGAATGTCCACAGGAGAAAAACTATGTCAGGCTTTTAATACTCTGCATGCATCTCCATTGCCCAACGCCTCCCTGCTCCAGAAGGGAGCGCATCATTTTCTGTCTCCCCATTGGGAAGGCACTCCATTGATAGGAGACGTTTGAGACAACGGTGGCATTTCAAAGCAATCAGTAGCCCACCACACAGAGAGATTTTCTCTTTAAAAAAACATCCTTGGTGTTCCTCCTCTGCCCCCCCCCCCCATTGCCAGCACCCCGATTTGCTATTACAGCGATTAAAAAGGAGCCATTACGGCAAGAGCAGCTGTTCTCCCTGTGACTTTTTTGCATGTCACTTTTCAAACACATCTTCAAGGATTCATCTCCTTGTCCCTTCCCACTCCCCCACCCCAGCGTAATGTGAGAAATATAGCCTGCACATGAGAGATAATATTGTCCTGGGAAATCTCTGGCAGATTAATGTATTTTGACTGAAACTAGTGGGAAATGGTGCTTCGGGTCCTGCTTCTTGTAAATACGTCACCTGAGGAACAATGTGTTAAACACAAGCTGTGCAGGTGTTAAAAAAAAGCTACGTGGATTCAGGAAGGAAAAGAGGCCTGCAATAAGTTTGGGGTAGGGATTATTTTTCCATCCTGCTGATACAGAAATCCCATCTCATGCCCTGACCCACTTCTAAGGAGGAGGAGAATGTGGTCTCTGGAGTCTTCCCATAAAAAGCAGCCTGGATTAATTATTCCAGCGTTGTTTATCAGTAAATTGTTGCCTTGATGGCTTAGTTGCAGAAACAAAGGGGTCAGTTAAATCATATGAGGAGAGTTTGAAAGAAGAAAAACACAGGAATGCTTTTTCTTCCCTTAGAAAGACAAAGCCAAAGAGCAAGCCCAGAGAGAGAACAAGGAGCCAGACTCCAGACTCCACATAAATGGGTACCTGCAACGAAACCCAACCACAACTGAACTGTACAAGTTCATCAGTAAATGGTGGAGATGAACATCAGTTGCTCACGAGTGCCATTTTGACTCAGATTTTGATGGGGTAGCTGGAGACATTTGTCAGTTTTGATGGTGTTCCCTTAACCTGTGGAGTGTACCCATCAGATGACATGAAATGCTTTCCTGAGAGAGAGAATATTTCAGAAATATTTACCAGGATTTCATTTTAAAGATTGTGACCTTTAAATACATAACCTTATTCTAAAACGTTTTAATTTTCCCATTTTTTAAAGCTTTGGGTCTGATTTTAATGTGGGGTTTTTTGTATAGAAAATCAATTTGGATGCTGTGCTCCACTTTTTTTTATTGTAAGACTGTCGCAAGACCTTGGTAGTGGGTGGTATATAAAAGGATGGACGGATGGACAGACAGACAGATAAAATAAACCATGTTGCAAGGTGGGCCACTAACCTACTATCCAATATTCCAGCTGGGAGAGTGCTGGCTTACAGAACAATGCCTTGTCCAAGTTCACTGGATGATTTCAAGGAGAAACTCATTCCTGAGATGGGCATCCTGGCCAACAACTCACCCTTGACCGTGAAACGACACTAAGTTAGGGATGAACCAGTCAGTTTATTTCCATCTGTGTCACTTGTGAATATGTTCACTCATAAACATATTCCATCCCATTTCCACATTGGCATGTTCATTTTAAAAATCACTTTAAAATGTACTTTGAGTTGATATTTGAATGTGTTTAAATATATTTCCTTTTGAAAATATGCATTACTTAAATTGCAACCCAATGCAACTCCTACATGAGAGGAGGTATAGAGCATTTTGAATAGCATCGCACTCTAAATGTATTTACTCTCAAAGGATGCATTTTGAAACCTCCTCCCCTTCTAACAAAAACCGTCAGAACATTGAGGAAATGCAAATCCCGGTGAATACTTAAATTGTGATGTGTACCTTAGTGCAATTACTCCCTTCCCCACTGCAATCAGAAATGTATTTCTTTATCTCTTTACTGTTGCATGTATGTAGCTCCAAGTAATCTGGGGAGCTCTCTCTGAGCAGCATTCACCAATCAAAAGACCAGAATACAGGTATTTTTAAGTTATACTGTGAGAACCACAGTAATATCATTACTGGACTAAACCTCAGGGAATCTGATTTCTGGTGCCATTTGGCCATGAAACTCACTAGTGACTTTGGGCCAATCGCTTAGCCTAATCTACAACGACCTAAAGGTTGTTTACTAAAGGCTGTTGTAAAGATAAAACAGAGAAAAGGAAGACAATCTTCCTTAGGTTTCTTACAAAGGGAAAAAAGAAGGATGCAAATATAATAATAGCATAGCAATTATTCCCAAATTTATGTTGATTACAAACATGTTGGGTCCTCTCTCTCCCTCTTGGGTGACCTGGAGTTGGGATGCGTCTCCTGTTTCGGGGATGGATATTTTTTTCTTGCTGCAGCAATTCTTTACCACCACAAAAGAGTGTGCATATCACTGGCTAAGGATGGAGAAGAAATGTATTCAGCCCACATTTTAATGTGAGCTTATCTAATTTCACACCTTAAAAGCACTATGTGAACCAAAACTGGATTATCATTCAAAACTTGCACATCTCTGAATTTTGCAATAGATTTCTCAAATCAGAAAATGCATGCAAAATGTACATATAATGGAAAACTCATCCAAATATGTGTTATTTCTTGAGAAATTTACTAGCACAAAGTCTAAATATTAGAATCATAGAAACCTAAAGTTGGAAGGGACCATTTAAACTATGGAGGTTAATCTGCCACTCAGTGCAGAAATCTGGTTTAAAGCATACGGGACAAAAATTAGGCAAAACACGCTTAGAAAAATTGTACATACTATGAGAACTGTGTACTAACAAGCTTTTGACTGCTCGTGTAAACTTTAATTTTAAAAAAATCAACTTGTGTAATGAGATGAATGTAAGATTGGAAAAATGAGAAAGTGAAGGAAAGTAAAATTGGCAGTCAAATTGACCTGTGTCTGAGTATAGCAACATTGGGAAATGGCCGTTGTTTTTACAGACAGAATCGAACAGGTTCCTCTTACAAGGCTGAAATTGCAGATAACACAAATTGCAGCCTGTGCTTTGGAGGTGAGCCCTCCCTTCTTCTTTTAAGTTTCAAGATTCTTTCAGATTCAGTGCATATCTAGGAAAAATCACGGCCTTGGTGAGATATTGCACCCAAGAAAGAATAATTTATCATTTAGGAGAATGAGGGGGAAAGGTTATCTATTGTTCGGGTGTGCTATCTACCAAGGATACATTTCCAATTACTCTGTTTTGTGAGTGCAGAGGAAATATCCCCCTGTGTTCTGTCCAGGCTCTGTGCATTACAAAGGTAGGAGTTAACTGAAAGAGCCGTGGACAACTATTGTGCCCCAGAGCTTCGAAATGTCTGCCGGCAGACTGTGGCCGGTAGTACAGTGTGTGTGTTTCTCTTTAAAAATGATGGACGGCAGGGCTGTGCTGTCAGTCTGCCCTAGAGAGCGTTCTCCGTGCGTCAAGTCTTCTTTCTGCAACTGCCCAGTAGTGGAGTCAATTTTCAAAAACAAGAGAACTTGGCAGAGCCCGTGGTGGTAAGCAGGGGAGCAGAACGAGCCCAACCACCTCTCCTATCTTTGCCGTGAGGACTGGGCTCGAGACAAACCGGGCCGGGGAAGAACTCCAGGGCATTCTTTGCTGCTGGAAATGGTTTCAGATGCAGTGGTTCGGACCCAGTGTGCTAATGGCTTGGCACCAGCCCCCTCCGAGCCTGGCACACCCACTGGAGGGCATGATGGGTAATTCGGCATCAAATTGAGCTGCTTCTCTTTGTTTGTGGTTGTTGCCATTTGTATTTCAACAAGAGCAGGAGGCTGAAAGCAAGCAGGAGGCAGGAGGAGATGTACGGAGGGTGCCTGGGTGGAATAGGAGCGAAGCACTCCAGCCGCAATCACTCCTCAGCCACCACGCGGTTTGTGGGGTGGACTCAATCCTGACAACATATCTGAGCTTGATGTGCTTGAATGGCCGGCTGTGAGGATGGCATGTGTCTAAGCCATCCCTACCACCCTGAACCATTCAGGAGGGCTCAAGCAGGGTTGATAACAACTGAAAGAGGCAGGCGCCCTGCTGTCAAGGATGGTTCTGCTGGTGAGGATGAGGACGAGGGCTTTTTCAGTGGTGGCCCCATATCCCTGGAACTAAGCATCCATCAGGGAAATGGACATAGGAAGCTACCTTGTACTGAGCCAGACCCTTGGTCCATCTAGCCCAGTTCTGCCAGCAAAGACTGGCAGCAGCTTTCCAGGAGCTTTTCCATGCCCTACCTGGAGATGCTGGGGATCAATCCCTGAACCTGCTGCATGCAAAGCAGGGGGTCTGCCACTGAGCGATGGGCCTTCCCCGCAAAAGTCCACTCAAAGCCCTGAGGAGAAGAGACCTAAAGCCTTCACCATGGCCCTTCTCTGCAGGCCTGCAAGAAGGCGCTGATGAGCCGCCAGCTTTCCCTGGCTTTCCCGCAGTCTGTGGGCTGCAAGCTGTACCAGTGTTGCCTGCTTTTATAGCATTTTTATTGGATACTTATGAATTGATCTTCTGTTGTAATTGTTTTGCATCGCTCTGTACTGCTTTGTTTAGCATGTCGCCTCAAGAGGGTGATAACCTTAAAGGCAGCCTGAAAGTCACTTTAAATAAATAGGCATCTGCCAAAATGATTATCTATTGAGTCCATTTCTATTCCCCGCTCCTTCCACCTCCACCAATTACCCACTTCCCTCAACAGCATGGTGTAGCAGGTCCAGTTGCATGCTGGGGACCGGCCCATGGACACCCGGGAAGTTTCATGGGAACGTGGAGAGCTGGACCCTGCTCTCAGTGTTTTTCCTGTACTCTATATTGGCCTGTTCACTGAATCAGCACTCGACGCTCCTGCTCAAATATTTTTTGTTTAGTTGCAAAGACATGCTCAACCCATCGTGACCCCATGGACAACATTCCTCCAAGCTCTCCTGTCCTCCATCTTCCCTCAGAGTCCCTCCAAGCTCACACCCACTGCCCCAATGACTGCATCTCATCTAGCCACCTCATCCTCTGCCGTCCCCTTCTCCTTTTGCCATCTATTGTTCCCAGCATCAGGGTCTTCTCCAGTGAGTTGTTCCTTCTCATTAGGTGGCCAAAGTATTTGAGTTTCATCTTCAGGATCTGGCCTTCTAAAGGGCTGTCGGGGTTGATTTCCTTTAAGACTGACTGGTTTGATCTCTTTGCACTGCTCAAATATAGACGATAACAATTACTAACATTAGGAAGAAACTTAATTTAATGCAGAATTACACATCCAGCACTTCACTGGCTTATAATCACCTGAGCTCTGGAGTCCACATTTTTCTTAGCTTCACAGATCTGCTCAGCCATGCACTCCAATCTTATGGAATAGCCAAGAAAATTCTTGTCAATATAGGCATAGTGCGTTTCTGAACATGCTGCCACCAGCAAACATACCTCTGGATCCCATGTCCAGCCTTGCCCTTGGGCAGAGTGAGTGGTCAACTGGTAGCCACTGGGAAGGGGAGAAGCCAGCCACAGCTCATCCCAGTAGTTCATGCATGTATTAACTAAGTAAGTATTACTATCATGAGCATTACAGCACTGATAATGAACAGCATCCTAGGAGAGGCACTGAAAGCATCTGTGTGGGTTCGAATCCTGCACACAGCTTGCTCAGTTAAGTCCTGCTGTAATCAGTTGGATTTAAGGAGCCCATGAGTGCAGAACTGTGGCCTTGAAGCACAACCCGGACTTCACAGGATCTTTCCTTTTGCCACAGCAATACTGCAAACATAATTAAAAGAGGCGCAATCGCTGGCCGCAGAAATGAAGTCACTGTGTAAATACGTTATTCTCAACAGCTACTCCATGCCAACATATTAAAAAAAGCATCGTCGGAGAAGTGACTATTATTAATAGCCAGACTCATAACTCAATACATTATTGCAGTAGACTTTTGATTCCTCTATAATTATAGAATGAAAGCTTCAATCCCTGTACTGAGCGAGCATTTAAAAATTACAACCGGGGTAGTATGTTATTGGTCCTCAAATGTCTTAACTGGACAGATTGCTTTCTGTTCATGAAGAGAAGCTGAGAGCTGTGTCAGAACTGGATTTACCTGGTAATTTAATGTATCCTATATAATATAAAAGAAGTAAAGGAAGAAGTAGATGCTTGTTGTTATTAAGTACACACACATGTGCACAATTGACCAGCATCCAAGAGCTGCTATTTCAAATTTTCATTTCAAAATCAAGTTGAGAAAGTTTCTATTTCTTAAATATATTTATGAGATTTCCATCTCTTTCACTTCATTTTTCAAGTAGCTTGGAAGAAACTTGACCACTTAATTCTTCCAGCTGGCAGCATGACAAAATATATCCCCCTCCCCTGACAAAAGTCATGCATCACCAAAAAGATTATTTATCACTAACAATTATATCCAATCTTATTCGCTAAAAAGCTATCAAGGCAACATAACAATTTAACATAACACACTGTTTGTTTCTGCAGGCTTTTTATGTTATGCTTGGGATACCTTTCAGTTCAGTGAATTTTATACATCCATTATATACCTCTACTCTTACTTTTAGATCGGTTTAGTGCTGTGTATTTTTATTTCTCTGTTCTTAAGTGATGCATTTTGATTTACTGTGATGTTATTGGTTCCTTTAATTTTACCTCTATTATAATACTGATTTAAAATATTTTCCCCCTACACTGTAAGCTCCCTGGAGCACCTTTGTAATTAGGTGATCTAAAAATACCCTGAACAAATAAACAGAGCCTGTTAGTTAGAAACACAGGTGTTCTCAAATGCCAATTTGATCAGGGCAGTCCACAATCGAATCCAGCATTTTCAGCTTCCAGCTAGTCAACATCAGCCTGGTTCAGCTGTACGGCTAAACCATCACTTAGTCTTCCATGCATGTAGTCCACCACCAAAAAGAAGACCCAGATTTGTATAAGGTTAGCATATGCTAACTTATATGTATAGATACTGATCTAGAAATAATTACTGTCAATAAAATGGAAATGCTGTACAAAGTCATGCTGGGGAAGTCTGTGGCCAGTTCTGCTACTCAGGCTGTTCTCTGACCACTAAGTACTGATCAACAATTTCAAGGCCTCTGCTATTCTTATTTCCTATGGCTGTCAGACTTTAAACCAGGCATGGTTGGAACAGCCTGCTGAATAGAAGACTCCTTCAAATAGAGGACAGTCCTCTTAAAGTGAACACATCGCCAGCCTGGCTTTCCTGAGTGCATTGGAGTCCAGTCAGGTAGCCCAGTGTGTGAACAGAATGCTGGACTAAACGGACCTTGATCTGACCAGCTTGGCTCTTCTTACCTTCTTATGTTCTTGATGGAGGGAGGAGAGAGAGAGGACATCCTGAGGTTGCGGAATTCTTTGCGCATGTTATTATCATCTTGCATTTCTATTCCACCTTTTTCCCCTTGAGAAGAACACAAGGCAATTGATTCTTCTCCACTCCATTTTTATCCTCATGACAACCTTCCTGTGAGGAAGGTTTGGCTGAGATTCCATGACTGGTCCAAACTCACCCAGGGAGTGGGGACTAGGACCCAATACAGTACTCTAACCACCACCCCATTCTGGCTGTCACACCACATGAAGATGCTTACGTTCCTTTCGGAAAGCTGATTCACTCCTATCCCCATTTCTCTGAAAGGTCTCTTGCCCTATCTTTGGTGGACAACATAAATCATTGCCTCTCCTCCTCCTCTTCTTCTTTGTCTTTGTTTTCATCTCCTTCATCATCTTTTTTAACCTTGCATCCTTTGAATTGTTCGACAAGCTGCCAGCATTTTTCTTCCCACTACCCGGTCCTCCCAGGGTGTTCAGTGGGGCTTGCTTCCAGGCATGGGTACTCTGAATTTGTGCCTTGTCTTTTCGTCTCAGGGCAGCTCTCCCCTGTTCTGTCCTCCTTTCCTTCTGTGAGCTGCTCACATATTTACTCAACTGCTTGCTGTTGCTACAGTGATTTCAAGTCGGGAGGTCTGAGTTACCGAGATGCAAGCGATGAGTGTTAGAGTTACTTGACCAAAAGATCCATCTGAGATGATACATTTGCTAAGGCGCAACAGGAAATTGCACCAGACAGTGATGTGTGTGTCACTTAATGAAGTGTGTCTTTCAAATGGGCATCCCAGTGAAGGTCTTTGACAGGGGCAGCTCAGGAAAACAGATCTCAGAAAGCACTGATAAACCTAAGCTAGAAAGGTACGTCTGCTTCTGAAGCCTGCAGCTGAAACACCCCAAGACTTGCATTATGAGATTTTTTTTAATAAGCTCATTTTTCATTACTGGATCAACCCAACTGACTTTACTGTCTAGTAAAAAGAAGATGTTTGTTTAAATTCTGGGATAATGAGTGTCCAGCATGGGCTAGTTGCTGGCATGCAGACGTGCTTGCAAACAACTCCAGGTGCCTTTGTCACTGTTAGTCCCAGGTAGGTAGGTGGATGGATATCTCCAAGGTATAATGGGCAGGACTTCATAATTATGTCCCTTGTGTCCATATTACTTCGAATGGATCCTATCCTTTGGGGACGGGTTCCCAGGAGAACAATCGCCAGCCAGCCATTGTATACGCTGGTGCCACCAGGCACGCAATTGAGCAATAAGGCACAACTTGAGGAGGGGCAGATGGATTTTTGCTCTGCTGCGCATGTAGCCAGAGAAGGCAAGCAGAAATGCCACACGTTCTAGGAAGCCAGGCTGGGGCGGTGTTTTATTAGGGGTGTCCTTTTTCCATCAGGAGCCCCACAGCCCTAGTTCTAACTTGCAGAGAACTGGAGGCAGGCCAGGAGTGTGGGAACATCACGTTGTGTTGGTCACTGTCTGTCATCCCAACTTTCAAAGCAGAGCCCTTTGACGTGAGGCTGGGATAAAGCTGTAGCAAACAAAATGCATTTAGAGAACTCCTCTTATTCTGAGTTTCTCTTCTTGCTTACCTGAAAAGACTTACTGTGGGGTGTTTACTTCAGT
Organism: Varanus komodoensis; assembly: GCF_004798865.1. Taxonomy (NCBI): domain Eukaryota; kingdom Metazoa; phylum Chordata; class Lepidosauria; order Squamata; family Varanidae; genus Varanus; species Varanus komodoensis. The sequence goes on along the minus strand of NW_025335440.1, from coordinate 15,513,115 downwards.
CAGAATCATTTCCTTCAGGGCTCCAAAGGGATCCTTATAGGTAAATTTGCAGTGAAAAATTAAGATCTACAGTGAGGGTAGGGTGGCCACGTATGAATTGCTCAAAAAGAGGACATCTATCACCCAAAGAGAGGCTAAAAGAGGGCACTAATTTGTGTAATATTTGCATATACAGATTTACAGTACATCTCACCTTGTTGTAGAAGACTGTGACCAGGCATCTTGTGTCCCACCCATTCAATTTGCTGTTCAGGTGGGCCTCAGTGATGGTTCTTTATCTTTAAACTGGAATTAGACTGGGTAGCCCATCAAATAGAAGACATCAAATCAAATAGAAGACATGTTCAAATAGAGGACTTTCCTCCATAGAAAAGAGACCCAGCTATCCTAGCCCCTGGCTTATCATCTGTATATAATCAAATGGAAGTTGTTTCTCCTTCTCCTTCTTCTCCTTCTCCTTAAGCCTTTTGTCCTTCATTCAGTTTTTAAAGCAAACAAACAAACCAGAAGTCTGTCTCCTTCCATAAGGAAAGTCACAGAGCATATAAAACATTCTACTTATCATCCTGAAAGTTTCTGAAAATCATTTGTACTAGTATCCTAGCAGAAGCCTAATAATAAGCTGAGGCAGCCTCTATAAGCAGAGCATTTTTCAAAAACTTGGTAGACCGCAATACATGGCTAGAGAGTTTCTTTCTTCCCAGGCCTGTGAGTCATAGAGGCTTGTTATACCGCCTGGCCTTTTCCCATACAGACTACCACGCAGAACTTCACTCTTTTCCACACAAGAGATCAGTACAGATTCTTTTAAAATATTAAAGCTGACCTTTTCTGCATTTCTTTCCACCTCATCTTGAACATTCAAAGCTAAAGCATGCCCTGGTAGCCAGCAAGTCCCCTCTAGCATATTTCAAGGCAAGATTCCCAAAAGTCGTGTTGCTGCATCGATAAAAATGAGGCGTTGCTTCTGAAGTAACTGTCAACTCAGAGGATGAGCCCAGCAAGAAAGAGGACCTTCAGAGCTTCCAGCAGACCAAGGGCCTGGCGTTACCTGTTTGTTGGCCTCATGCAAAATCAAAAATGGGAGCTATGCAGGATTGCGTGCACCACTCTCCTGCAAGTACACACAGCCCAAACTGGGATTGGGACCATGGGGCTTTGGGAAAGCAGGGCTTATACTTTCTCCCCACCTATTTCCATCCCCAAATTCCATACACACCCCCATGGGAGTTTTAAAAGAGAGAAAAATATTTTAGCACATCTTTTTTATCCTTCTTCCCATGGTGCAATTCTGGGTGGAAAATGAAATTCTGGGATCTGTGGGGGAAACTGACCCCCTCCCATACATACTGGAGCACTGCAGTTTTGATCCAATTGGGGGCATAGCTGCTAACACTGCAGTAAATAATTACCAAACATTCACCCAATCCCAGTATGTGTGATTTTAGGAAAGTTCATGTGTCCCCTTAGCCAGAAAGGAAGGAGCCCCACAATGATCAGTAACAAGATGACAGGACAAATAACCAAATTTTTAAAGACCCCCTGTCTCTTGTTATTACTGATCTTTTGGCTCATTGACTGCCAGGGCAATAAATTAGCTCGAAATTCTTTGGTTTCCTTGTAATTACGTATCTGAGTCTTTGCCATCTATTAATGATCTGAGAAGAGCACACTAATTTCATAATTATGGGCAGAATTCATGTTTTCTGGGAATTCAACCCTTACCTTATAAAGGAACTTTGCCCCTGAAAATACAACGATGCTTTATTTCTGTTGCACAAGCTTTCATAATTTCAAATGACCAAAGCTCGCTCTGCAAAAGTTGATGCTTTCCTCTTCCTCAAGTTGAAAAAATAAAAAATACACTGCCAGCTGTCAGAAAGCCATTGCACAGGGTCTGGTGGCCACGGAGGCAGCTCCTTTTGAATGGCTTAAAGAGGCACCACATTACTGGTCAGTTTATTATTACCGTATTTTATGCCAGAACACCTTAGCCATGTATTATGCACCTTGATGAGGAGATGGGGGTGGATTTGCTGCTCTGCATCTTGGGGGCAGCCTTATTTGTTATGGCCACTGAGCAACCATCGTTCACTAAGAGTAGTGATTGCAGGTTTCTAAGTAGGGCTGGAAACTCAAATACTCTGGCCACCTAATGAGAAGGAATGACTCTCTGGAGAAGACCCTGATGCTGGGAACGATTGACGGCAAAAGAAGATGGAGACAGCAGAGGATGAGGTGGCTAGATGGAGTCACTGGGGTGGGGGTGGGCTTGGGTGGACTCCGAGGGATGGTGGAGCACAGGAGAGCCTGGAGGAATGTTGTCCATGGGGTCATGATGGGTCGGGCGTGACTTTGTGACTAACAACTACAAAGTAGGGCCATGAACACTTGGCACCAATGATGTAGAGACAACCGTAGGATTCCATGGGCCTCTGGATACATTTCAAAGACCCATGGTTGGACCTTAATAGCCCCAGCTAGATTCTGCATCCTCTGGGATCCACACCAAGAAATCACAGCAATGTTCTCCACACATCATGGGAAAAGAGCAAGGCCACCAGCCCAAATCCTTCTGGCCGAGTCTGTTGCTTGACTCAGTATGCCAAGGATAAGCATGCAATACTTTCAGCCACATCTGTGTGCTACAGCTTTTCAGAAGCCCTAGGTGTGCAGAAGAGGTGAACAGGCTGCAGGGGTGTGGGTGCAAGCCCTGTCACTGTCCCCACCCAGGTAGCCCCTGGACATGACGCAGTGACAAGGAAGATGTGACGGAGGCCTCCTGAAATGTTGCCGTTGCTTTTAATGAGTGAGAGCTTCTTCTTGCATTGCCTGGAGGGTGAGTAGACACCTCCTTGCTCATATTAGAAGCAGATAAAAACAGGCTCCTGGTCATTGTGTTTTCAGTGAACAGAATCAAAGCTCCCATCAGACCAACCAGTTCAACAGAAGTTGGCCGGGAACTGAGTGGGTGGGGAGGGAAATATTAGGTGTGAAGCTTGCATACCTGTGTCCACCCCATCATATGATCAGGCTGAATGGTTGCTTAGGGTGTCGTCATTGTTGTTCTTACTATTATTACATTACTTGTGCACCTTGCTAAGAACCTCAGGTGGCTCATAAGGTTCTCTTCCTCTCCATTTTATCCTTACAACAACAACCCTGGGAAGTAGGTTAGGCTGAGAGGCAGTGCTTGGCCCAAAGTTGCCCAGTGACCCTCATAGCAAACTGGAGACTTAAAAGCGTCATGCTGTCTTCATGCTGGAGCCCCAGTGGGCGTGAGGTAAATAAAAGATGAAAATTTATTTATTTAGAAAGCTTCTATGCCGCCCCATTCACCAAAGCCTCGGGGCGGCTTACAACAATAAATAACATAATAACAATATAACAATATAAAAACAATATAATTGGAGACGTCCTGGCCAAAAGATATAAAATCAATAAATAATATTAACAATTAAAATGACGTTTAAATAAAAAGGTCTTTGCCTGACGCCAAAAAACAAATAACGATGGTGCCAGGCGGACCTCTCTGGGGAGCGCATTCCATAGACTGGGTGCCACTGCAGAGAAAGCCCTCCTCCGGGTACTCACCCTCCTAATATCCTTCAGGAGGGTTCCTGGAGAAGGGCCTCTCCCGCTGATCTCAAGGGGCGGGCGGGCACATATGGACATTGGCGCTCCTTTAGGTAACCAGGACCCAAGCCATTAATGGCTTTATAGGTGATAACCAACACCTTGAATTGGGCCCGAACTTCAATGGGGAGCCAGTGAAGCTGACGGAGAACTGGAGTCATGTGAACATAACGCCCAGTCCCTGTCAGCAACCTGGCAGCTCTATTGAATATGAAAAAGATGTTGCTTTTAGATGTGGATACACAGTAAGGTCTGTTCTGGTCCCAATGTATCGGTTTCATGTGAATGTCATCTAGTCTCCAGGGAAGGCAACTCTGAGGAAGGAACGTGCATCAAGAAACTGACCAGGGCCGGCCCTAGCAGGAGGGAACTTGAACCAGCGGCCTCAGGCAGCAATTTTCGAGGGTCATAAATAGGTAGTCCATGGTATTGTTGGCGATTTAGCTTGTTGTTAATGTATTTCTACTTCTATGGTGACATTTCTGGCATTTTCTGCCACATGGGCACCTTCTGCTGCTCTGCTTCAAACAGCAAATGACCTTGGCCAGACTTATAAAACCAAGCAGTAAGCAGCTTGCCAAGTTCTCAGTCAGCCATCATCCTTGCCTGGAGAATCACCACTTAGACAGTACTGCTTCGAATTGTGCACCAAGAAGTTTGGGACTGGGCTCAGTAGAAGTGGTTCCTACACTTCTGCAGCAATGTACGAGCTGAGCTAGTCCTTTCCATAGCTATAGTCTTGAGTCTCCTCTTCATACCCCACCCAATGTCACCCTTTGTCAGTTCTGGGACTATCGCCCTTAAGGATGTGCTGTGGAGTAGGACGGTTTTGCTCCCCAGCTCAATATTCTTGCTGAAGGCTAAGTGGATAGTATTTGTCCATGCTCCATGTCTGGCTGATTGCCTCATTTGTGATTTGGAAGTTTAGTAACTCTGGAAGGGAAGGGTAACTGCAGCATGTGGCATGAATCTCTCACTTGTATTGTCTGGAGCTCTCAGCTAAACCAGCCTCTGCCCTCCAGATGTTTGGCCTCAACTCCTGTCATCCCCAGCCAGTATGACCAATGGTCGGGAATGGCGGCAACTGGAGTATGGAACATCTGAAGAGCACTGGGTTCAGGGAAAGCTGTGCCTGATCATCTCACAATGCACCTTCTCGATCTGTGACCTTGTGTGGCTTGGATTGTGAGTGTTCAGGACTTGGAAATGATGAAGCTGCAGGAATCGTGCAACACAAATCTCCACAGCAATGGTTTATCCACAGTAACCTCAGGCTTGTTGTGCCAGTGCTTAAGCTTTGCAAGTGGAGTGTTGCAGGGCATGTCTTCTTGCTGGTGTTGCTGCAAAGAGTTGCTACTGTTGGGCAGAGATGCTGGTGTTAATATTGAGGAAGGCAGTACAAGTAATTTGACTGGCTGATGATGACAGATGGGTCGATGGATTCTAATGGGGGTTGGCCGTGCTTGTTTCTTCCTCTCAGCAGCCCTTGGTACAGCTTGAAATCTGTTTGGTGCCTATCAGTCTAATTTAATTAACCCTGCTTTCCCCAGCACCTGTATTCATCTTAAAACTGTTACATACAATGGAATGTGGGTCTCCAACGTCACACCTCCACCTTTGTCATTTTGCTTAACATCCAGCTTGAAGAAGAGTCCTGGAGAACTCAAAAGCTTGCCTCCCACTTTATGATATTTTACTTAGTCCAAATAGAATATTATTCAATTATGGCTTTAAAATGTGAATTCTACACTCAGAAAGTGACCCTGTGCCCCCTAGACATTGTTTGGGGGTGGTGGTGTCTTAAGTTCCTTTGGATTTCTAAATCCAAGGCTGGACACAGTGCTACAGACTCAGAGATTAGTGTCTTCACTCTGTCCCCATCCACCAGCTGCCTCTCCAAGATTGGAAACTCGACCTCAGAGAGGTAAAGGAGGCATTCCAGTGGACTGGGAAGAGAAGAGACTGCAGAAGTCAAGGGTTAAGTTATTTTGTGTCCTCTGTAGCCTCCTACCTGCCTCCTCCAAAGCAGCCTAGTTGGATCACCTCCACTGCTTCTCCCATTCTGTATAGATGCTCCAAGTTCAGGGGCTTACAAGCATCAAGGGAGCAACCCATGGCAGTGACCCCTAGTTGCCAAATCCATACAGTATAATACTGAAAGATCATGAAAAGAGTTCAGGTTTTCAAGATCTCCAGAACTCTTCCTCAGACAAGATGTTACAAAAAGCAGGGGGAAATAAGACTGACTCAGTATGATAGTCTCATAGTCTTAAGGTGATATGGAGAAGGAGGTTTTGCAGAGATTGGGAGATGACTGGGAAGGAGGTTTTGCAGAGAGACTGGGTTCTGCTGGAGGATGTGATGGTTTGGGAGGTTTTTGCCCCCTGGACCCACTAGGAACAGGAAAGTATCAGACCATCATTGAGTCTCTGTCTCCAAGGTACCATACCAAAGCAATAAAACAAGTCTTCATTTTTATCATATCAAAGCAACAATAGTTACTTGATTTACTAATATAAATAAAACAATAAATCATTTTATTTAAAGTAAATCATAGCTGATCTTTCCTAAGCAACGATCATGCATAACCCTGATAAATTAAAATTTCAAATTCAGGAAGCATTAAGCCCTGCTGTATTCTAAAGTGACATCAAGTGAATAAATTCTTTCCAGGTGCTGCTTGATATGCGTCTGGCAAAAAGAACCGGGAAGCAGCTGTTCCCTAACAAGTAGCCTTCTTTTCCCTTGGACATCTTGCTAACAAGCATCTGTCGGCTGACTGTGTACATAAGCAGGAGCTGGATCACCCTGGCACAAAAATCGTACCTGTGAAAGTCACATTGCGAGAAACCAGTACAGGGATTCTCAGCACCTCAATACAGAGAAAATCAACCCAACTTCCCCAAAAACAGGGCCTTTGTTGTGCTTGCTCCAAGAAGATTGGGATGATGTATAAAAAGAGAGGGCAGGCTGTGGGTCAAATGGTATTATATAAACTACTATATTAAAGGTATTGTAGCTGTTTTGCTAAGAAAAATTCACCTCCTTTTATTTAGAAAGTGGCTGCATGGGGTGCTTTGGTCCCCAGTCTGAACCACATGGCATTAAGCTACAAACTGTTTTGACTTCTCACCAGACCATCAACCTGTGTAATGGTTTAATCTAAGCGTCACCAGGGTATGAGATCCCTTTAGTCTCTCACCACATGCTCTCATGGATCAAATGCAATACCTTCTCTGTCACATCATCAGACTGAGACTGTGCACCAGAAAATGAACTGACTCATGTTCTGCTGAGGAAGGGACTGGATATGTGAGGAAATCCTCCGATAGCCTCTTCCCAGCAGATGCAGCACTGATGACGATCCTACACATGCTAGAAAAGGACCCGGAATCAGTTCAGGCATGCATAGTCCTTGCAAATGTACTCGGGATGACTTGTCTGCGGCATTATGAATCATCCCTGCAGATGGAAAATTTTGTTTTGATGCCAGCTTGGGTCTGAGCCTTTCCAATTGGTGGTTCACACAACGGGCTGAGAAGTGGTGTATGGTCAAGTGTGCAGGGACTGCATTATGTGCCTAGATGTGTGAACCAGACCACAGAAGGTCAGCCAGAGATATACACTGTGTACTTTTTGTTGGCCGTAGTGGTTTTGGGACTGTTCCATTCATGATGGTTAAAACCTGCCCCGGTGAATCAGAGGAGCCGGAGTCATGTTTGCCCCCTCGTTCCTGTCCCCGCCACACAGGCACAATCAAGCCGAAATGCAGCTCAACAAGGTGTCAGAAACAATTGAGTGGACTAAAATTAGTCACTTGGCATATCCAAGGGTCATGGAAGGTTAAAGTTGATTACCTAACATATCAAGCAACTGAGTGACACTTTGTAGATGGTTCTTATTATGACTATGTCAATAGAAGATGTTAGAGATGGTTTTGAACCGTGACAGTAAGCCGCCTATTGACCAGCTGGTCTCTCTAACTATCTATTACTATTGATTTGTCATTTATTAAATGCAAGTGGAAATGATTTTCATAAGAAGACTTTCATCAGAGACAGAGAACCTCAACATGGGCACTTCTATTGCTCCTCCTGGACTTTGAACAGAGCCCAGTGGGTCAGGGGACAATGCCTTCCCTGACACTCTTGAGAGTTAATAAAGAAGGTTTGGAGGCTATCAGCCTGCCAGGTTGACCAGGTTTTCCCTGCCAGTCAGTGTAGGTGAGCAAACCTGGTGTCCTTGAACTACAACTTCCATTAACCCAAGGCAACATGGCCAACAATCTGGGTTGATGGAAATTGTAGTCCAAAGTATCTGGAGGGTACAAGGTTGAGGAAATCTACTGTAGATGTGACCAACCTAAATGGCCAATGGTCTGATTCAGTATATGTCCCTAATGCAATCAGAGGGTCACATTTGCTGTGTAAGTTTCATGTGACACCAGCAACACACTCTGGGCAATGAGCAGAATGCATCTGGTGATGTGGCAGAATGGAGTCTGACTGGTTGAGGCCCCATGATTGTGGTACATGTTCAGTAACAGAGATGCAACTGCTGTGGGGGCAGGAGGCAGGATGCAAGCAGTTTACTAAACAAGCTGTAAGCATTTACAATGTGCTGTACACATTGCAACCCTTTCTGAGTTCCAGAAATAGGGCCAGAAAGAAATATGGGCCAGGAATTGCAAACAGGAGTGTTGGCACCATGTCCACACACACTCATCCAAATTCTGTACCAAGGAAATCCTTGTTCCACACTCTGTATAAAGTAAAGATGTTCTAGCAGTCATGTACTCTGGAATCCCAGATTTCTCTGCCACGTATACATTATTCACATCAAGCACAATGTGTTTTACTTGGAATTTAATTTAATCTGCTTCTGAGAGCCTCAGGAGGGAAAGGGGCTGCTCTGACCCTTCCAATCCTGGGAGGTTTCTCTCCATTCACTGCTGCACTATTATAGCTAGGAGCTGTCCATCAGGAAAAGAACAGCAAGAGAGGGTCATGGGAGGGAAGGCATGCTCACTACGCAAGGCAGCTGTCCAGCCAAGAAATCCAACAAGTGGCAACGGAGCTGTCTTCCACCCTGGAAGGGGTACAGCACTGTCCTGCCCCTTCCTGGAGCATCAGGAGTGCCCTGGTCCAGGCCATTCATCTTCCTGCGCAGAGCAAAGAAATACACCTCTTGCTGCCAGGTGTGTACTCCATCTTCTGCTCTTGGCTTCTGCTTCAGCTCATCTCCGCTTCTGTTTCTGTAGTCCTGGGGAAGAGGGTGGAGATTCCAGTCCTGGAGAGAGCTCATTCAGGGGCATTGCTCCCTTAACCACACCTTCAATCCAAGAAATGTATCTTCTGGAGTTCCTCTGAATTGTTCTTCAGGCTATGCTGCCTCCCCCGATCCCAGTATGTGCTGCGGCCAGTGTTGAGGTATTCCTCCAGTGAGATGTTGTCTGACTCTGCATCCCATCACCAGCCAGTCCTGGCAGAAGCAAAGAACTAAGCAAAGCAACGCAGCGCCTACTCCTGGTTGCATTTCGGAGAATTCACCAGGCATTGCTGACAAGTTCTCAACCTAGGTTGAAAAGGGTTCAATTTCCCAGGGCGTATTAAGTCCTGGGCAGCCTAAATGCTCACTCTAATCCCCTCCCATTCCAAATAACCCTTCAGTGAGGCATAAGCGCTTGGGAAAACTAATCTTAGCACTTCTCCCCCCCCCCCCCCCCCGCCACATGAGAAGACATGACATCACTCACTCTTGGAGAGAGGAAGGTGGGGGTGAGCTGATGTGGCTTCAGGAGCCTGGAAGAGGCTTTGTATCTTCCTGCTACAGAGAAGTTGAAGGAAAAAGCAACACAAAATTGGATTCAGGAAATCCAATTGGAGCAGGGAGGGAGCCATTCACTGGTTTGTGATAGAAGGATCTTAACAGCGATTGTGTGGTACTTCAGTCTTTTCTGGTGGAGTTGCTGTAACAGGGATCTAAGCATCAAGCTACACATATTGTTATGAGCAATGTGATGTGATTAAGACCCTAGCTTGTTTATTCCCTTCCTTCCTTCCTTCCTTCCTTCCTTCCCTCCCTCCCTCCCTCCCTCCCTCCCTCCCTGCATGGTATTTATATAGATTTCCCAATATCACTATTCTCTGGATAACTTGCAAAGCATAAAAATAGACAATAACCAAAAAACAACAAATTGCAGCATTGTTGTTGTTAGTCGCGAAGTCGTGTCCGACCCATCACAACCCCATGGACAACATTCCTCCAGGCCTTCCTGTCCTCCACCATCCCCGGGAGTCCACTCAAGCTCATGCCAACTGCTTCAGTGACTCCATCCAGCCACCTCATCCTCTGCCCTCCCCTTCTTCTTTTGCCATCTATTGTTCCCAGCATTAGACTTTTCAGAAAAAAGAAAAGCGAGGTATGCAAATCAATAAGAAAATCACAATTGGGTAATGGGGCAGATTGTTAATTTGAATGCAGAAATCCAGCTACAGAAGGCTTAACTTCTTTCCCCAGGTTGTTTTATTAATGCAAATGGTACCCTGCATCTGTGGCTAGTAGCTGCACAAGGGTGGATGGGGGAAATCCAAGCTGTAGAGCAAATGATCATAGGACAGGATTGATTTAGTTGAGGGAAAGAGCACCCCTACCACTTCCCCATCAAATTTGCACACGTGTGTGCATGCATGTGTCCTTACTCTTTCCAAAATTCCTTACTGAATGGGTTGAGAAGAATTGTTTTTCAATAGATGCTGCTTAACATTTTCAATACGTTAGTGTGTTCTAGAGCCCACTGCCATTATGTATTTAAAACCATGCATAAAATATCTAGTTTCTATCAAGAAATTTGTTCTATGTCTGTCTTCTTTTCTACAATATACAGTCATGTTTGCATATTCAGAAACTCCCTTTTCCTTTAGAGCTGTGTCCTATACCTATATAGGGACTTCAGTGGTACTTCACAAAAAAGTAGCTTTAATGGCTGTTTTACAAGATCTCTCTGAAAAGGGCCTCAGATGACAATCTTAGGGTCCAGGTAGGCACATATGGGAAAAACAGTTCCTTCAGATAGAAGCTTGCAAAGCCATTCTTGGATCTAATGAGCCCCCCTGTGGCTGGTTACCCCTTCTCAACCATACCTCTTCTGCCTGCAGGAGGTGCAGGTTAGTGGTAGGAATGTGGAGAATCCCTGTTTCAATTTGGACCAGAATTCAGCTAACTTTGGGCTGCCTTGGAAACACCCATTTTGAACTGCCAAAAGTTTATCCTCTGAACCCCCTGCACTGATCCATCCCTATTTCATCCAAGGATGGATGCCACCTTATAGGAGCTATTCCTGTTAAATAAGAATAGAGAAAATGAAACAAGTTTCATCAGGTCATTTGACCAGAGTCTTCCATGTAGTGGATTTCTCTGTTCAGCTCAGTTCTGCTAAACAAAATACTGGCAAAGGAATATTGAGAGGTCAAAAAGCAGGCATATGCTTTTCTTCCATTGCATAATGGAGAGGTCGCTTGTGCATGCAGAACTGGCTGCTGACCAACAAAGTGCAGAGTGATGAATGCCTTCGCACTAACGGAGACTAACACACACAACAATTCCACTCCAAATCGGAAACTCCAAATCCTCATTATCCACCTAAGTTTCTTCTTCAAGATAAATGAGATGCCAGTGAGACGCCGCACACACTAACCCTTCAAGGTTAGTTTAACTAAATAGGTTATTTAAATGCAGCAAGAAGATGTTTTTTAATGTTTGGGGGTTGCTTTCTCGTTTTTATCATCTGGTCTCCAGGACAGATTGACCTTGTGACCTCTTCTTCAGCTAAAACGCATCATGGCTCTAGCATTTCTGGGCTGTTTCCTTTTTCCCTTCTAAATCTAACCAATACTCCTGAATGTGGCCTGGAATGGATGGCTTCCTTACAAATCAATTAAGCTTTGTGCATAATATAATTGAGGTGTAAAGGAGATGGAGGGACAATTTTTACTTTTAGAACCTAACAGAGAACAAGAGTGGCGAAACCCAAATTAATATTTCCGAAGATGCACGATGGAGAAATTGTTGACAATGGGGGGAAGATGAGGATGCCGAAGTGGGGTGCCCCTGCTAATTTTTCATAGATAACCCAATTCAAAGTTTGCGTCTTGACCTTTAAAAGCCAAAATGAGGTGAGATCACAGGATCTAAATTACCCCTTGAGCCTTCTTACTTAGGAAAACTTGTGAAAGAGGCTTTTCCTGTGAGCTTTCCGTCATGGTCTGTGGTTCTTTGAGGTTCACAGGGGAAGGAGATTAAAGCAAGGAGAAAGGAGGACCTTCGTAGCTCCAAGTGGGCCCTGCTGGCTGGGCCTCTTTTATTTATTTTGTTGATTTAAAATATTTCTTGGCTGCCTTTCAGGGCTTGCAACCATAAAATACAGAAAAAGTACCAATGCAATATTAAACAACGATAAAAACTACGTCAGCAGCAAGCATCCTGTGAAAGATCTGTCAGCAAATGCCAGCTGAAAATAAAGTTTACCATAGACAGCTGCAGCCAAAGCCAATCCAATGCAGCATAAAGAGGGGAAGGCCAGAGTAAGATGTGTTCTAAGGGCCTGCACTCTGGACCCTGGTGGACTCCCAATGGCCACTGAGTCCAGAGGTGTGGGACTACTGAAGGAAAGGCCCTTCCTCAGGGGTCACCCATCAGAGGTGAACAAACAAGAAAGGTTTCTCTTTTTCATATGGGGCTGCAGCTGGCTTACCAGCCTAAGCTTGGAAAATGCCCTCTGACACATGGGCTTCCCCACTTAGCACATACACCAGAAGGTCTCCTGGACTATCTTTTAGGGGAAATGCAAGCCCATCTAAAACCAGTTGTAATTCTCCACCCAGAACAATTGTTCCCCCAGCCAGTGGTACCTCCATCTTGTTGCAATTTGTTTCCCCTTACCCACTCCGAAACAGCTTCCAGACCCTAGTTCATGAGTTTGACAACCTCCCTGGGATAGATAGGTGGAAATATATCCATCTTACTTCAGCACAAACCTCTTGAGGATTTCCCCCAATGGTTTCATGCACACATTAAGAAACTTGGGGAACAGGATGGAATTTTGCAGGCTCATGGCCGTTAAGTGGAAGAAGAGTCCTCCAGCATCACCATCTGAGACAATTCCTCCAGGAAGGACCAGAAACACTTTACAAGTGTCCCTCCCAAGCCCAACTCAGAGAAACAAGAAAGAAACAATTTCTCTGTCCCTCAAGAAGACACTTGTCTTCTTGGAGGGCCAGATAACCAGCCCAGCTCTGGCAGATTTTACAAGCCAGGAAGGACAAGGATTTAATCAGCAAGAATCCTCTCCTTATGCAACAGTAGAAATATGTTGTCTTAGCAGGGAGCTGAAGCCAACTAAAACCAACCAAAGGAGACCTGTAGTATGGTCAGCTTCTGAAGCAGAAGTTCTGCCAGAAGCTCATGCTCTGATCCAAAGGCTGATGGAAGGACTGTGTCCCTTGAGTAGGAGGGTCATGAATACGGCACTTGCTGCCTTACCCCTGAGATGGTAGCCTGCACCTTCTCCTCACACTGGAAGGTCTGAAGGCTGGCAGTCTAACACTGACAACAACCAAGCTGCATTTGGCTGGGGTGTGAGGGAAGGCCTTCTTGATGTCCTCGCTCAGCTCTTGGAGCTCTCTCACTAGGCAAGCTCATTTTCCCCCACCCTCAATAACCTTCCATTATCATCACCCCTGGAAAACTTATTTTATCCTGCAAGCATTTTGCCATAAGTCTGTTGGTGGCTGTTAATTCACTGGTTAATTCCTCTGAAATGTGTTCTGCCCTCTTTTATCTCTTGTTCTTGTTGTTTATTCCTTTAATTGCACTGTAAGCTACGTTGGGCATCTTTGATTGAAAGGTGGATTAGCAATATTTTAAAATAAATAAATAGCCCAGGCAGGAAGGTGGAGTGTTGTGGCAGGCGGCAGAAACAGACTTATCAGGCCCCTGGTGGGCAGCAATATGAGTCAAGCTGTTTGAGCAAAGCAAAGTGATTCAGCGCAGATCCGTGTATTTGTCGGCACTCCTCGGCAGCCGTGAATTGATCATGGGCTCTATTTGACAACTGGCATTAATGGCACATGGCATGTCATATAATACGAGTTCCTTGCAGCCCTTGGTGTGCTTCTTATAATGTATTTGTCCCCACCTTTTAATGGCTTTGCACAGATAGCATCTGCTTTTATAACCCAATGTAGTGATTTCCAACTGTTGGATTCACACTGTAGCACAACGAGGGGGCTGAGAGTGTCAGAGAAGCTAGGAACTCCTGGCCACCAGGAGGCCAGGCTCTCTCACTAGGCCAGTCTCCTGGCAGTGCCATCCAATGGTCAAAGCAGAGGCACCAGACTAAGATGCCTCCACCCTCTTCAGGGCACCAGTCACAGCAGCAGAAGAGAATGGACATCTCCAGCGGTGATGGGCACTGGCCAACTTATGAAGCAATTTTCACTCATTTTCCAGCAGGAGTCGCTTGTGCTCCAGGCAGAAATTCCAAGGCCACCTGGGGGCCTTTCCTGAAATATGCAGGGCAGGGGGCTCCTTCCCACAAAAAGCCTTTCCTATCCACTCTGTCCAAGCAAGACTTCATCAATCCATCCACAGACAGGCAGATTCTGACAGGTTCTCTGGGGCCTTGGCTTGGAGTGACTCCCCATCACGGCCAGGCTGCTGTGCTCGGTGCCGCCAAGCATCCTGGCCCACACCTGTGTGGCTCCCTCTCTCACACACACCCTGGGCAGGTCCACTTCCACCTCAGTAGACACAATCTGGGTACACGATAATTTCAGTCCCTGCCTGTCATCTGCAGCACATCATACGTGGGCACCTTTTTATGGTGATCCGTGCAGTTCCACTGGAATATTTGTTTCGATTGCCATCTCGCATTATCTTTAGCACACTGAAAAAGACCCCCAGAAAATAAAGCCATTTGCCCCTTTCCAGAAAATAAAAATAGCTTGGCAGACTAGGTGAAGCATTCATTCCACAAACAGGGTGCCATAACCAAAAAGACCCTGCTTTAAACACTAGCTTTGCTTAGTAATACAAAGCCATACTACTAATCCAAATACACATGCTGGCATCTGCAAAAACTGTCTTCACCTGAAAGCAGGTCAAAAATATTCCCCTCCTTTCATTCTTCCCACCCATCCTAGCCACATTTCCTCAGCAGCAAACGCTTTTGTTTCCACAGGAATTGCTTCCACCTAAATGAGCTTTGGGTTTCAGACTTTCCTTCTTCTTTTCCAATTTCATTTGCTCGGTGACAACCTTGCTAAAAATCGAGCTGTTTCCTTCCCATGCGACTCATGGTTATTTATGAAGTCATTGTGGCATAGCGTTGCTCCAAATAATATTTCACTAACTTGAGTGGGGAGCACAGTACACATGCACACACGCCCGCGTGTGCACACACACAATACATTGCTCAGGCAAAAAATGAATGCACACACGTGTGTGCCTGGTAGATTATTATTTTACCTCAGCAGCATAAAAGATCACTCTTTTCTTTGATTAACATGATTAATTTTCCTGTCCTTAAGATTCACTGACTAGGAGCTTTGGAATGTAAAAGGAGCTAAGCAACAGCATATTTCTCAGCTCCATATGTTCTGAAGTTCACCTCCGGGGAATTTCCCTTAAGTAATATTGTCCTGTGTATGATTTACCGTCCATGAAGCTTCCTTTTCATGCCTCCAGTCTGCAAGCAGATAATCAGGGTATCACCACATGTAATTTCTACTTCTTCAAGAGTGGAAATAGGCCTTGTCGAAGTGTTTACGGTGCTTCTGGCCAAGTTTTCAGTCTCTTCAAAGCCCCAGACAAGAGCTGCAAAACCAGAAGATCTCCTATTCTGCTGATGTACATTTTCCATGGTTGGGACAACTGCTTATGGCTGGCCAGCCTTATCAGTATGCCCACCAACTCTTAAAGGGCCAGGCCGGCGTGAGGATGAGCGAAGGAGCGTTCCCGGGGCTTCAGTCTCAAGAGAAGCCTGTGTTACGTGTCCCACCTCCATCTGAGGTGCAGCCGGCAGGAGCGCGGGCCAGGGCCTCTTTTGTTTTGGAACCCATGTTCTGCAATATTTGCCTTCAGGAATTCATGTAGTTTCCTTGCTTGAGGTTTTTAGCAGCCCAGTAAGCACACCCTTTCTTATTTGTGACATGTATGGCTTGTGTTTTCCCCCAAAACATAAGATAGCACACAAGAACCTCTTTTCTTTCCTTGTTCCTTCACAACAACCTTGTGAAGTAGGCTATGCTAACGTCTGTGACTGGCCCAAAGTCACCCAATGGCTTTCATGGCTGAATGGGGTCTAGGAACCAGGTCTCCTGAGCCCCAGTCCACCTCCCTGACCCCTGCCCCGGACTGGCTGCCCTGCTTTCCTGATGCGTTTTACCAAGAGCTGTGCCAGTTGCCTGCTTTGCTATGGAAGGTGTCTTTGCTCTCCATTTACATTGCTTTTATTGACTTTAGGTGCCTGGAGAGCAGAGGGAAGATCCAAAAGGCAGGGCATATATTGTGTAATGGCATCCACTTAGCCCAGCTCTAGTGCCTTTTCGTCCCAAGGGGGCTTTGCGCCTGGATATTTTTCCTGTGCAAACTCCACTGAAATGAACGATGGATGATGGACAGAGCCCGACACGTGCAAGTTACCGCTGCACTGAATTTGTACCCAAATGCCGGCTCTTCATGCTAATTGTCCCTATTTGGCTGGCAAAAAAAAAAAAGGCAATCTGTCATTCTTGGAAAGCAGATCGCACACCCTTTGCCAATGTCTGCTGAATTTGGAAATGCTACATATTTCATTCTGTGCTCAGTGCAAGGTTATGTGACAACAGCAACAAAAAAAGACATACCAGTTTATGACATCTAAATGTGAAAATAAAATGTGATTTCTGGGGGATTGTGGGGAAATGTTTATTTTGAAGACAAGTGGTTTTCAGAATGTTGCTGGCAGGGAGCCATGCCAGACCGCATGCAAGGAACGGGCCGGCTTGGCTGGCTGGCTGGCTGGGCTCCCTTGTTACTCTACTATGGGCCCCTCATGCTCATCATATAAAATGAGTGCGTACTTTGCTTTCCACCATCAAAGCATTCCAGGCCACTGAAGAGCTGCCGGGTATGGAGCATAATTTCAGCTCTGGCCCTTCTCTGCTCAGTTCCCGTTTGTTGAAGCAGCAGAATGGAGACGGTCCTTCACTCTTTTCAGAGGCTAGGTTGAATCTCTGCCCCACAGCACTCCCACCAAAGTTCTCCTGGCACAAAAAAAGCGGCCAGGCAAAAAATGTGCCTTCATGGTAAGAGTAAATGAGAAGAAGAAGAAAGACCCTTCTTCCACCAAAGATAAATGTAGGCTGGTAACATATTTCAGCCTTTAGCGTAGTTTCCATTTATTATTCCAGAGTGTCTTTTCCTACATGGTTGCTCTTACAGGGCTTGGCTTCATTTCTCTTTGCTTTGCTTTGCTTTGCTTTTAGTGATGCAATGTAAATAATGCTCTTTTATTTTGGAAACGAGTTCTGTCTTTATTGCACTGTTCATTGCTCTGGGTGCTTTTTTAGGAAAGCAAAAGACAAAAATCATAAGAATGAGTGAACAATTGAAAAACACGTTAAGCTAGAACTGAAAATCCATATGGATTTTTCAGGCAAGAGCTGAGAGCAAAAAGCTAGTTATCCACTCCCGTGTGTGGCTCTTTCTTGAGAGAACCTTATGGATTTTTCGTTCTGACATAACGTTTTCAGGGTATTACCCCATAGGAAGAATTGCCAAGGTACTGCCCTGGAGGACAATGTTAATGGCTCACATGTACCCATGAGCAAGCTCCACTTTTTCTTTATTTCTTTGACTTACTATCTCTTAAAGCCATCTTAGCCTTTCTCCTCACCAGGTCTGATTATTGATTCACTGAAAAATGTATTAAAAATTAGCTCTACTCTTACAATGTTTTGGCCATACACTGAGATGAATTAAAGTGAAGAATGACAAGTGGTGAGTGGGTGTTTAAAACAGCAAGTTTCTAGATCTCATGTTGCCAATCATGAATTGGCCTTCAGCTAATGAGCCGCAACTTGCAAACATGCTGAGATCTTAGCTAAGATAAGCCGTGCCAGTGGCAAACAGACCATACCTCAGAGAGAAAGGGAGAAAAGGGGAGAGAGAGATGCAGATCATAAGCAAGCAGGTAGCAAAAATATTAAATGCATATATGTATGCATAAATGCATCTTTTAAACACCTGCCAAAAACACACTGGTTCACCAGGCTTTCCCTGGCCTGTAATCAAATTATCCATGCTGTTCCATTTTACCACTCTTGCACTGATCATCATCATCATCTTTTTAAAATTGAATTTTAATGTGATTTTAATATTTTCATAGAAACCTCTCAGGGATTTTTCTTATTTAGTGTTATTTAGTGTTATAGAAATAGTGCAAGTACATAATGGATAGGCTAGGCTAGGATAGGATAGGCTTTAAAGTGGCTTCTATGGGTGAAACGCCAGGGTCTGGCAAGAGGAAGCCCATGGGTCACAGGCATCCCAGCCCCTAGCCTTGTCTGGCAACCCCAGACAACACCCCCACCCACCCCCCGTATTTGTTGCTACTGAAAACATGCAGGGGGGAAATGCACTGGAAACAGGTCCTATGTCTCCTGTTCTGTGGTTCCTGGTTCATTATTCGAAAAACATTTTATCACTGCTTAATTCTGCTGCCCACTTCCTGCTGCAGGAATGAGTAGCAGCCCTTGAGAATATTCCGAGGGCATTTCCCCTGTTTTGGTGTTCTCATTAGGGTGGGTGGCTGGTCAGCGGCTTCGGCACCTTGATATTGTTGCTGCAACACCAGGGTTGTTGCTGGGGTGAGTCAGTGTGAGGAGGGCTTGTCAGAGTTGTGTGTGGCAGCCTCCACAATCCCAGGCAGATGTGTGATTGTGCACGCCTGTAACAAGACAAGAAAGTGATCAAGAGTCTTATTTGGGCAGCATTTAACACCAGAAAGGAGGAAATGCTTACACTTTGAGTACTCTGACATGTGTTAGCTATGCAAAGTGTCAAATATCAGCTGTCTAGACATGTGGTGGTCTGGTAAAAATCGCAATCTATTTTGGGGGGAGCGTTGACAGCTCTGCAAGAGATCACAGGTTACATAGCTCCTTTTCACCTCTCATCATATCAACAGGATATCCATAAGGCAGCATCCGAGTTAGCACTGAAGAACTCTTGTTAGATCTCTGACAACCACCAAAAAAGCAAAGAAAATCTGATGGAATGTAGTTTGAGAACCTAAAATAGAGCAATCATGAAACAGACTTTGGAATAATAAAGTTAATGGATTTGGTGTTGCAGAGGAAGGATCTTCATTTCCAAGGAAAGGGATCAGCTGGACTAGAAATTAACATGGAAGGAAAGGTTATCCTGGGTGGTAGAAGGGTGGGGGTAATGTGGAAATTGGTCAGGGGCAAGGATTTTATTACCCTGATAGCCACCTGTAGCTTTTTAGCGACTGATGTCAACTCATCTCTTTCACAAGAGGAGAAACACAAATCAGGAGTACCATTTTTTGCTTAGGGAAGTGATGGCAAACCTTTTAGAGAAAGGTGCCCAAACTGCAACTCAAACCCCACTTATTTATCGCAAAGTGCCAACACTGCAATAAAACCTGAAAACTGAGGTTTTAGTTTAGAAGAAACACCTCACAGCCATTCCAAGCAACTCTCTCTCTCTCTCTCTCTCTCTCTCTCTCTCTCTCTCTCTCTCTCTCTCTCTCTCCCCCCCCTTGGCAGTGCACTAATTGCCCATATGAAAGCTTGGACAAGTCGCAGCTAATGAGACGTGGCTCATGATGTCATCACCTGGTGCCACTACTCCTTTCTGAGCATGTGCATGGCCCCTATGTGTGCTGTGATCCAATGCTGGGCTGCTGGGGTGATGCTGGGATGACTTGAATCACATCCCGACAGAGAGGGCACTGTGTGCCCGCTGTGGCACAGGTGCCATAGGTTCACCACCACTGGCCTAAGCCTACCCTGGTGCATTCCCTTACCCTAATACAGGGAGAAAGTTCCACTGGAAAGAGGGCAATTTTGAAAAATCTACTTCCTTGAGTAGATTTTCTGCACAGTTCATCATTTCTACACATTCTAAACACATTCCATCCATCAAAATCATACCAGGACACCTCGTTTTTCCAACCCTAACCCTACCCTGGTGCACACCCCTAACCCTAATATAGGGCGAAAGTTCCATTGAAAAGAGGGGGTGATTTTGCAAAAGTCTTCCTTGAGTAGGTCTTTCTGCACAACTCAACATTTCTGCCCATTCTAAACACATTCCAGCCATCAAAATCATGCCGGGCCACCTCACTTTTCTAACCCTAACCCAGTGATGGTGAACCCTTTAGAGACCGAGTGCCCAAACTACAACCCCCTTATTTATTGCAAAGTGCCAACACTGCAATCAAACCTGAAAACTGAGGTTTTAGTTTCGAAAAAACAATTCTCAACCAGTCCAAGAAAATATATACATATCCTTGGCAGCACACTGACCAGCCATGCCAAAGCTCGGACGAGTCACAGCTAATGAGTCACGGCATGTGACCTCATTGCCTGGCACCACTTCTCCTTTCTGAGAACGCGCATGGCCCCTGTGTGTGCTGTTGTCTGATGCTCGGCTGCTGGGGTGACGCTGGGGCGACTTGGCTTGTGTGCCGGCAGAGAGGCCTCTGCGTGGCCACTGTGCCACGCGTGGCATAGGCTCTCCACTACGGGCATAGGGAATCATTCAGGCCTCGAGATCTAGTGAAATGGCTGCTATTAAGACAGGATGAGTGGTTTGGGGCCAGAGAAAGGACAGGTATGGTTCAGGAACCTGGGAAATTGCAGTGTTATGCATTGCGCATGTACAGATTGTATGCAACGCATTGTTGCACATGCAGACTCCAGAAGATGCTGGCAGTTAAATCTGTGCTCTCCAGATGTGGCAAATCCCTTTTCTCAAAGAAGGAGAAATTAATTATATGGAAGATAAGGGATAAGCACATGCAGGAAGAGACTGGGATCATGGCTAACCGTGCCCCCCACCATTAAGTGCCGACCCTTTTGCACCCCTTCCTCTGCTCCCACCTCTTTATCTGTTTGCAATATTCTTGGACTGGGTTGGTGTTTTGGGGGCTTGGGGGGCCGCTGTCTCCAAGCTGCCACCCTCCAGACATGATGCCCTATGTGGCCCCTGACCTCCAGCCACTCCCATCCAACCATTTCCCAACTCGCACAGTCTGGGCTGAAGAGACCACTCAGTCCTCTTCCTGCCCTTCTACTTCACACACACCCAAAGCCATTGAATGGAAATTGGCCCTGACTGTCCTCATGCAGCAATTCCTACACTCACTAAATGGTCGTGAACTGCCCAGAGAGCTTTGGCTACTGGGTGGTTTAGAAATTCCATGAATGAATGAATGAATGAATGAATGAATGAATGAATGAATGAAATAGCCTCGTGCCTCCAAGCAATCCCTGTTGTACCATGAGAAATGAACACGCTGACTATGTAAACTCTTCCAGAAAACTGAAATAGCCACTCGTGCTGGAGATGGCTGGGTTCTGCATGAAGCTCTGCAGAAATACAGCCGCCGGTCCTCCAGCGAGCTTCACCTGGGGATGAGGCATTCCCAGCATTCCCAGCCATGCCCACTCTGTGGCTGGAGCCTTTGGACTCGCCTGATCTGGGGAAGAAGCAAGATGACCCACGCTCAGCAGGGTTTGCCGCTTGTACCTCTGAATGTGTTGTTGCTTTGCAGTTGTCTCTTTCCAATTCAGAGGCCCAGGCAGGATTTCAACAAAATGCCCTGGTGCGAAGTGCTCAGATTTGTGGTTCCAAACACGTGTGTCCTTTCCAGGACACTCCTTTCCAGACACACGCGCCAGTTTTTCCATCCTCCCCTTCAGCATTCAGCCCTGTGTTCTGTGCCCTCCAAGCACGGCACCCCTGGGGACTATTGGAGGCTGCTCTTTCTCCTCCTTAGGGCTGCTTCCTTTGCCAGTTCAGATCTGCCAATGCCTTCCTCTTGTGCAGAGGGTACCATTTCGGCCCTGTAGCATTTGACACTGGGAATGAGGGTGGCAGGTGAGGAGGGGAGCAGAAGCAGCTGCCCCTCCTGTGCTCACAGCACTGTTATGATTGTAGTGAGTTGAGCATCCAAAACTGCCCATGTAGGATCAGCTGGGAAAGCATTTGTTGTTGTCGAAACATAATGTAGAAGCATCCCTGTGAAGCCCACAGTAAAATATTAGCTGTGTGCTTCACAACTGGAGTAATATGCAGGGCTTCCTAAAGATCCCCCCACCCAACCTGATCACGAAGTCCAGGGTCCAAAAAGACTCATTGCCCCCCTGGACTGGACCATAACCCCCTTCTTTCCATTGGACAATCTGGATTCACAAGCCACAGCGGAGATGGAGAAGCTCTGCAAAATCCGAAGATGTAGGGGCATATATTTACATAAGGATTTATTATCTCCAGCACATTTTCTTGAAATAAGAATTTGTATAATGACAATGAATTACAGGCAACAGCCACTCTCTAAAATTACCGCATAATACCAGCACACAAAAAAAGCTCTCACTCCATCTGGGGCGCCTTGTTTCCTTTTTTTCAAACCATGAGAAGAGGAAAGAATGCATTGAAATCATTTCAGCCTGAAAGCAGCAAACAAATTAAGTGTTTGCAGAGCTGGTGATAAGACTGTGAACGGCATACCTGTTGGGTTCAACAAATGCTGGCGAGAAGAATTCATTCTGTGTAGGCTCAGTGGCACACTTTCTCTTTATCACGATTGCACAGTTCCCAAAGCTGAAAGCGTTTTTTGATGAGCAGAGAGGTCTGTAATTACCGCAGAGCAGAATTGTGGTTCCCAATTTGCAGGCATCTGCAGAACAATCACTGCTGACGAGTTCTGCAAAATGTTTTCTGTTCTGCATCCTACATTCTGGGTTTGCCTGTCACAGGTAGGGAGAGGTTAGGGAGGTGCTGAAGCCTGACACCTTGTCCCACTGGAAATCTTCTCTCTGGGTTCTGAGATCAAAGAAGCCATCACACAGACTCTGTTAAGCATATTTCTCCCAGGCATAAGGACTAGAAACTTGCTCAGATTTTTTTGAAAGAAAGCTGTATTTTCAGCCCAACTGCATTCTATGATTTATTTTCACTTGCATTCACTTGCATGCACAGAAGCAAAGCATATATGCAGTATCCCTGAGTACAGCTAGAATAATCACAGGACAAGGAAGAGTCAAGTTGCTCCAGCAAGGCGCAGGAGACATCTGAAAATTCTGGTGTTTTCAATTACAGGGAAATCAAGGCTTTGTGCACAGATAACTTGCCCCTTAACTTCCTTAATGACACGCAATGGTGTTGTTCATTCAGGATGCACTCGGTCTGGAAAATGTATTTTCATCCCCAACTACCTAATTGCCACCTTTTCCCCATTTTTCTTCCTCCCAAATTGCAGGAATACAGATCAGGAGAGATTAATACAAAGTGCCAAAGAAGTATGGAGCCTGACAAGGAGCGTCATCTAAGAGAATCCTCTCCTTGAAGGAGTAGAGAGTCAATAATAAATCAAAATGCTGAAGGGATACACGAAGCAGCTGCATTTTCATCCGCGGGAAATCAGAGCTTTTTATTTAAATGGAATAGCTGATTTAAAGGCAGAATGTAAAACCTTAAATGACAGTTAAGGCAGCCTGTCCTCAGGGGAAATTTAGATGTACCAAGGTACATTATCAGTTTTAATACTGATTTTTTTACACTTAAAGCTGTTCCAATTTAAGGGTTCTTTGAAGGCTGGAATTAAGCGTTACACTCAGTTACTATATTATACAGGGATCCTGCTTTGTTGCGTGTTGAAACTCGGCGCTTAGCAAAGAGCCAGATTCTCCTATCACATTACAAACTGGCTAAATCAGGCAAGCCAGAAAAAATTAGGCAGATGTCATTTCACTTCCTGACCTTGCGCATCCAGTGGATAGTCCGTATTATTGTTATTACACTGCATGTATATCCTGCCTTTTTTCCTCTTGCGGCAAACCCAAAGTGGCTCACATATCCTCCTTTTTATCTTCACAACAATCCTGTGAGGTTGGTTGGGCTAAGAGGGCAGCCCTGGTCCAAAGTGGACTACTGAGTTCCATGGTTAAGTGGAGAGCGGAACCTGTACCTCCGTGACTCTCCGTGGAGTGGAAGGGAGCAAGGCTGGTGCTTTGGTGGGAATCCAGTGAGAGGCAGAGTCCTCTTGCCCTTACGTTGCCTTTTTCCATTAGGGTACAAAAGGAAGAAAGCCCGATGATGATGATGATGATGATGATGATGATGATGATGATGGTTGTTGTGGCTTATTAAAATTCTGTTATTATTCACGTTCCCACCTTGAAAAGGAAAGTAACTTACTTGCAGTTATACAGAAATCTATTGTTAATCTAAAAGCCAGAAACCAGGATCTGTATAAGCCCTGCTCAACATAATGATGCAAATAAAAATAAAACTATAAAAACCTAATGTGATGCATCCACCCACCATCAGCCCAAAACGACCACAAAGCGAGTCACAGCAATGGGGACAGAACAGATGTCCCGATTGCACAGGTGGGGGACGGGAGCATTGGGACATGCCTTTGCCTCATGCTAAAGGGATGGTGGTGCTGATGACAGCAAGCTTCCTTGGGGATAGAATGCCATAAACATGGGGCTGCCACAGAAAAGGCCATTCCTGAATATCTCCTGAAGGGGGCACACGGGGTCCTCCAAAGCTGACCACAGGGACTGGGTAGGACCATCCAAGGAGGGGTAGTCTCACAGGTAATGGGTCCAAAGCCAAGGAGGCCTTCATAGGCCAAATGGGGCACCTATAGATGTGCAAATAATCTAGTTGGGGGTCAAAATATGGCCGACTGGTCTGGCTGGTGCCCCCAGGTTCCAGCCCATCTACCCAGTGCTGGCCTGACTTGTTCCAGCACAGGTGGAGCTGTGGGCTTCCATTTTTAAAGCAGGCCACAACTCGCAACTTGTTTTCAAACAAGGCAAAGAAATCTGTACAAAATACAACCACAATTGCAGAATTCATATAAAATGTGATTTCAAATTGCAGCTGAATTTCACCCGAAGTTCATGTTTTATGCAAATCATGGCTTCCTTAAAAGCAGGAGCTCCCACACAGACAACGCAACCCCGGCTTGCCCTGCTCTTGGCTCTCCAGTATGCCAAAGTCCACCTAGCATAAGTGGCTTATGTTCTCCGGTGTTGACCACTCCTCCAAAGGTTTCATTCAGAACCCATCTGTGTGCTCTTTAAAAGTTCCCAGTTCTTTCTGCAAGAAGTCAACTCTTGCATCTTCTTTTGTGCCTTTGAACAAAACTTTCCCTCTTTTTTCTTCAGCCTTCACTCAAGAATGACATTCTAGCTCTAATCCTCCCGTAGGTCAGGCTGTAAGTCCTCAATTGATTCAACATCTTGTTTGCCTTCCATTTATTCCTCAGGTTGTGATGAATTAAGACAACAGAAAAGCAGGCATCTCTGGAAGATCTTTGGGTCCAAGCTGGCCCTTCTCTTCCTGTGCTGCTTTCAGCTTGGAGCAACTTTTTCAACTCTCTTTTAAGAGGAAGACCTAAAAGGAACTAGAGAAGCAAACCTTGGCTCCTTTGCCTATGTGTGTGTGGGTGTGTGTTTGTGTGAGATTAACACATTGAGTCCCACCAGATACAAGATCCTAAAGGAAGAAAGGATACTTGCAAAAGCCTGTCAGATCCCGTTTGCACTGGTTTGCAATAAGAGAAAACACGGATGACAAGCAAGTCTTTCCTAAGTGTGATTTTATTTAGCTGACCCTGGCAGAGTTTTCTGCCTAACGCAAGAGTGGGAAAATATGCGTACTCCGTAAATGCTATGATGTTTAAATTTTAAATGCCATGACACATTCCCTCTTCTTCTGTAATTGGGAAGGCACTTTCTAGTCATAATCCAGCACAGATTTAGCAATAGCTCATCATGCTCACCTTTGAGAAAGCAGGTATTTACTCTAGCAAGGTATAACTTCAGCAAGACATCCAGAAATGCATCCGGAAACTTCTGCATCCGGAAATCACCCCCACCTGTTGTCTTTCCTGCAGCCATGCCTACCTAGACAAGCTGCTTGTGGGCAAAAGTGCTGCAGAAATGCATTTTCTGTTGGACTGTCCATTTCACAAAATACTAATGCTACTTGCAGTATTTTTGACAGTTCAAAGCTTTCCACAAACATTGTTTCTGTGGTTGTTCCAACAGCCCTCTTTTTTGCCCCAGCTGCAGGTAGGGGACTAAAGCAGGGATGTAGGACCTTCTTCAGGCTAGGCCTTCAGGCTGGCTTCCTGTGAGGACAGTCCCACCACCTGGAAAATAGCCCTGGAGGGACCCCGTCTGGGAAAGGATCCCCACACGTGCTGCTGCTACCTCGGATTGGAGGTAATGGTGGGGGCGCAGTTCTTGCAGGACTTGGCCAGGCCTGAGAAGAGTCTCCTTTCTTTGCACAGTGAATGAGTCCTCTTGCATATTGTACTCTGGTGGCCATGTACCTCTCACAGAGGATGGCTCTCTATTTGAAGGGCTACCAAATATACCGTTATGGTTTTCAGTAATGAAGGCATCTTCTACTACAAGGACTATTGAGTCCAGCTCTGGTCAAAGATAAAGCAGCATTGTAAGGAAAAGTTTGACCTTCAAGTTGCTCACAGGCCTTGGACAGCAGACTGAGCAAGTGACCTGCTTGCAGGCTTCCACACCACAATGAGATGTGTCATACTTATGAGTTGTTGTTGTTCAGTTGCAAAGTCGTGCCCGACTCCTCGTGACCCCATGGACAACATTGCTTCAGGTTTCCCTCTCCTACACCATCCCCTGGAGTCCACCCAAGCCCACATCCACCGCTCCAGTGACCCCATCCGGCCACCTCAACCTCTGCTGCCCCCTCCTCCTCTGCCTTCAATCGTTCCCACCACAGGACCTTCTCCAGTGAGTCTTCCTTGTATTTGAGCTTCAGCTTTAGTACCTGGCCTTCCAAAGAGCAGCCAGGGTTGATTTCCCTTAGGACTGAACTTACGAGTGAGCATATGCAAAGTTCCCACTGGTCAGCATCCCCTTTTTTCTTGATGCCCTTTTGCCTGTGGGGAGAAGGTGATTCTGGGTTGGCTGTGGGGCTCATCTAGGGCCAAGTCCCTCCCCGCAGGCAAGGCACAGCATTCCGTGCCTTCCCCAGCTTGGAGAAAAGCAAAAGAGGCGGATTTTTCCCTTCCTAGACAGCTAGATTAGCAACAACAAAAAAGTGTAGACCATCTCCAGTGGGGGTGGGACTTTGATGGTAAGTTGTGTTGAGAAGTCTGTTAGGAATCCTTGACAGCTCCTTCCCCCACCCTGGAATAAAAAAAAAAAAAAATACTGCAGATCTCAGGTTTCCCAAGGGCATCTGTTAAACCACTTTAATACTGTAGCAGAGATGCATCTTTCGGCATCATCACAGCCAAGCTGAACTTGCCATCCTGTCTTTGAAAAAGGAAATTAGCCCAAGTTAAAAGGGGCTGGGAGATCCATGTTCCCCAGCCTGACACTTAAAATGCATTGATCTCACATTTTAAAAAATGTTGCTTCCTTTGGACTTCTTATTTCCGCCTGACAAACTCTTCTTGTTCTGCTGCTGTTGGTGCCATGTGTGATCAAACAAGCACAGGACATTGGGGGATAGATAGATATGCATGCATGCAAATGCATTTTCTCACCCTTTGATTTCCAAATCGATGGTCTATAGTTTCAAAGAATAAGCACCTGACAGCTGGGCGCACACATATATGAAGCAGGGGTGAAGGGAGCGCAAATCATCTGTCTCCTATGCAAATGATTTTGCTGCCTGCTAGCTAATGTGGAAGGTCTGGCTGAGATTCCAGCCCTGTACATGCACGGGCTCACACACACACACACACACACACACACACGACACACTTGCCCCAGTACCTTCCCATTTGATGGCATTTGGAACAGCTGGTGATTTCCCCCAGTTAACTCCCGAGAGGCCAGCAGCCTCCGTTTGTGACTAGCCTCATCTTCAAACATCCCAGGGCAACCAAAAAGCGACAGGATGACAGATCGCCTTCTCGATGGATACTGACAAACAAATTAGTGCCAAGATGCTTTGCAGAGCATACCAGATGTGTTGGGTTCCATCATATGGAGCAAGCCATGGAAAGCTGTCGGTGTCCCATCTGTGCTTTTTAAGCAAGTGCTGTTTGCAGCGTAAAAGGCACTGTAAACATTTGGTCTGTGTTTTTAAACAGTCGTGGGTCTTGCCCTTATCATGCGCTGAAAGCTTTTTCTCTTGAAAGTCCTTTTTGAGAGAGAGGGAGGGAGGGAGAGAGATGCATGTGGATGCACACAGAGGGAGGGCTGCAGAATAGGTATGTGGGAAATTATTGGGAGGCTGCACGAGTTTTGAATGTTCTGGATCACAAGAAAACTATTTCAGAGCAGAGTTGTGCTCTGTGCTGTTCAGTCCTGATCCTGGGTAGGACTGAAGTCATTGCTCGTCTCCTTAGCCTGAAGTGTGTGGGTTGCTTGGTATGAAAACAGGGTTGAGAGGAAGGTGGGGATTGGTGTAACCGCTCTTGATGCCACACGAAGGCACCAGTGGGGTAAGTAGAGCTAAACCTTCCCTGTCGGCCCTAACTGAAGGGGTTAGGGTTGGGGTTAGTGGAAGGTGGTATGTTCCTCAAGCACAACAACACTGCTCCTTCATGTGCCAGTGAAGTAATTTTGGATATGAAATTGGACAATTTGTACATGGTAGGCATGTCATGAGTGGAGCCGGCTGGAGCCGGGGTCAGACTAGATGGCCCAGGAGGCCCCTTCTGACTCACTCTGTTTCCATGTCCCTATGTTTCTTTGTTAAATAGGCTGACACACAGACTTACAGAAGCATGGGGCTTTATCAAACATGGTTGTTTCCATATTTTTCTGTATATTCCACCTTTCTGCCCCATCTGCGGCTTACCATACAAAAACTAACCAAAGAAAATGTTAAAACCCAAGCCCTACAATCAAACTGCAGCATTACAACACTCACCCAGCAGAGCCAAAAATGTCCAAAGCAGCTTGGAAAGTAATCCAATGAAGACCACCCATGCTTCTTAAGCCAGGGGTCCATGGTCTTCTGCCCCGGGGGCACCTTTGGGAATTTGAGAAACCTCTGTGGAGCCCACCACAAAAGTGCTTCCACAGAGGCTGGAGCTAGCCATGAAACAGTTGCCAAAGGCGAGCCAACCTGGCCCATGTGGTGGGGGAAGGCAAAGGCCTGGGGAGGGACACCATGAAGGCAAGAGGTGGGGAGCGCCAGAGACAGAGAGGGAGGTGAATCAGTAGGGCAAAGACATAGAGAAGTGGAGGAAATAATACTGTCCTAACATTTTCCAAGGCGATCAAACCGGTCAGTCCTAGAGGAGATCAACCCTGACTGCTCTTTAGAAGGCCAGATGCTGAAGATGAAACTCAAGTACTTTGGCCACCTAATGAGAAGGAAGGACCCCCTGGAGAAGAGCCTAATGCTGGGAACAATTGAGGGCAAAGGGAGAAGGGGACGGTAGAGGATGGGGTGGCTGGATGGAGTCACTGAAGCAGTTGGTGTGAGCTTAAGTGGACTCCGGGGGATGGTGGAGGACAGGGAGGCCTGGAGGAATGTTGTCCATGGGGTTGCGATGGGTCGGACATGACTTCGCGACTACCAACAACAATAAAAACATTTTCCAAGGCTTTTATATAAAGAAATGTGGAAGAGTAAGGAGTACAAAGCCTCATGGGAGCTTTGAGAATTTCCCTCAACCTAACCCTGCCTTAGCCACTTCTAAGTTCCCAGTAAGGTTTTTACGGTACTTCTAAAAAGAGTTTGTTTGCTGAATCGTTGTCAGAACAAATCACCACCACCAAATGGGGGCCACGAGTGAAAAGGACCTGCTGCTTGCCGTTGTCAAGCCATCCTTACCCGGACGAGGGCCTTCTCTGCGGTGGTGCCCCGCCTATGGAATGCGCTCCCCAGAGAGGTCCGCCTGGCGCTGTTGTTATTTGTTTTTCGGCACCAGGCTAAGACATTTTTATTCCAACAATATTTTAATAACTTTTAATATTAGCTATATTTGTCTTAATATGCAGCCTGGGTGGATCTGAAATTTTATTTGTATCATGTTTTATATTATTATTCTTATTTATTTATGTAAGCCATCCTGAGGCTCAGCGAAAGGACTGCATATAAATATTCTAAATAAATAAATCCTTGATCAGGACAGAGCTTGAAGGGGCAAAACAGATATTACTTTAAATCTGTCTGACAACTACTCCTTTTGTTCTTTTTACTCTAGAGTAGGTGCAGGGAATCCATTCCGGAGTTTAAAACTTCTCCTGCCCTATACACAATGGTCTCAGTTGAAACTGAGAGCCCTCCACCTACTCTAAGGGTCAAAGGGGTGAGGGAAGAGTTGTAGAACCTAGCCTCAGATTTAAAATAAAGACATCACTTTAAATCTTTGGGTTCAATGGGGAAAAGATGGCTCAGTACTTGTGATGCCACCGGAACTCTTAATTAGTCAGTCTGCACTTCAAATCTAGGCTGCCTGTAATTCCTATACATATAATGAGCTCTGACTTTGATCCTCTGAAGCAGTAACAGTTTCGTAATTAGAACCAAGATTTATTACAAGTTAATTTCTCATTTCTGCAGCTGCGCAGTCTGCATGGTCAGCATGGCTAAAGAGCTAAACTCTGGCATCGTTGTGCGTACTTAGATCTTGTTTCCTGCAATCCTGCATTACCCAAGGGAATGAAAATAAAATGTGATTCTCACATGCACTAAAGGCATTTTTAGAAGCCCTACAAGCAAGGCCATCAGAGGAAAGGAGAGAGCTGTAGGGCTTTTTCTCTGCCTAAACATGGATCACATCCTTACCCATGCTTTACTCCAAAGAGGAGCAATCCGTTTGAAAGTGCAGATGGGAAACCACCAGCCGCCACTCACCCTGGACGAACAGGACACGTGGTGTGTTGACTGCACAGCAATCCACTCCGCCTGTGCGATCACAGCCCCAAAGAGAAGGGTTGTTGAGGAGTGTAATGCTGTCAAGCAGAGAGCGGGGAAAAGAAGTCCTCATAGGTGTGCCATGTTCTTGTTAAGTTCTACCTCCAGACCCCATGCTCTGTTGCCCACAGGGCTGGTTTCTCCAGGAGGGCTCATACCTGGGCCATCTTGGACTTAGCCATTCCTCATTGGCTGTCCACAGATCTCATGAGCAGATCGTATTGCCACACGATGTAGTCAGAATGGAATAAGAACCTGATCAGCACTGCCTCTTCCCACCAAAGAACATAAACACTTTCCATTCCTTGATATCCTGTTGATGGAACCAGTGCAGTGGCAGGTCAGGTACTAATTTCATTATCACACTCAGTGCAGGGCCTTTTTCAGCCTGACAGTTGAGTATCAGTGTTGAAAAGCTTTCAGGGAGCATCTTCCAGTGAGAGAAGGGGCTGAAGTCAAAGGTGGCAAAGCTACAATACTTGCAAATACCAGTCTATGTAACTTAAAGTTCTTACTGCAGCAACTTAGCCTTAGGAGAGGCATGTTGGCTTTTTGGAGTGAGACAGGACTGCTGGAAGGGCCCGGTTCCTGAAAATGGGGCCCCGGCTGGGTCAGATTTGGCCCCCAGGCCCATGTTTTTCTCCCTGGCAAAAACTACCTTAAGGGTTGGGGGTGAGAAAGAAGGAATGAATGAACCTTACCTACTTTGTATATGAACCCTACCTGCCCACTGTATGGAGCTGTGGGACAAGAAGTTCTCACAAATTATTCTGGATTTCTTTTCTTATAAAAAAAATGGCATGCTTATAGGCCAGTTTCTGCTGGGTAAAGATCTTCAGTAGTAAAGATCAGCCTGAACCAGAGGTCTGTAAACCTCTTATATTTGCCCATTGCAAATGCCCTGCCTTAATAATTAAATACATCAGACCACTTATTGTACAAATAACTGAGGTACTAATTAGTGACAATGCAGGGTAGGCAAAACTCCATCCTTAAGTCAAATGCCTTTGTCATTCTCTCATTGTTCGGCATCCGGGAAGAATTGCTGGTGGGAAAGGCTCTGTGTTAGGGGTTAAATAGCACTTTGGCAAAGAAAACACTGGGAAAAATGTGATGTGTGCTAAGGGATAAATGGAAGCTTTTTCCACCACTAGGTAAGGGGCTTTTAAATTCTCATTTGATCATTTACAAAAAGCCTCTGACTTGATTGTTAAATGTTTTCTCTTGTGCTTAAATTTCATGCCGGAGATTATTAAAAATTGACTTTACAGTATTTATTTTACTTATCTGCTCCAGCCAGGCTGTGCTGAACTCATAGATTTGGTGAATTATTAAATTTTTAAAAGCCATTTGGGTTTTACACTGGCTTTCACTCCATCTGTAGGGACAAACACCTCCGGTCCTAAAGTTGGAGATGAAATGCTTTGATTCATCTTTAATCTAAGAGATTTTTTTAAAGTGTGCATGTGTTCAGAGATGTAAGACATTATGACAGTCTCCAGTGCAATGCTTAACTAACAGCTTGTTAGTTTTAACATTTAGAAGCGTGTGATGAAGGGGGAACAATATGGCTTTCAATAGGTTACCCATGCTGTAAGTCTGGACAAAATAATTCATTTTGTCAGATAACAAGATCTATTTTGGAACATAATGAGATGCTAATAAAGGTCACTATGCCTACAAACCCACATTATACAGAAATATTAATCGGGCCCCATGTTCTTGAAAATAGGCTCCCACTTTAATGGAAGTCGCACAGGAAGTCTATGGAAGCACACTTATGCAAATGAACGGAAATATCATACGCATATTCCGGGCATTGTGAATATCTTGGATTGACTGCTGCAATGCATGGGACTGCTTTTGGAGGCTATCCAAGGTTCACTTTGGTGCCAGGAAGTCCTTCCTGACAGTCAGGACCCCTAGGGTATGGGATGGGCTTCCGTGGGAGGTGGTTGAGGCCCCATCGATGAGGGTGGTTGAGGCCCCATCGATGAGGGTGTTCAAGGATAGGCTGGACCTGCACATGGTAGGCATGCCATGAGTGGAGCCAGCTGGAGCCAGGGGTCAGACTAGATGGCCCAGGAGGCCCCTTCTGACTCGCTCAGCTTCTACGTTTCTATGTTTAGAAACAACTGCTGTTCATTTACAATGCAGCCTCATGTATCTAGTTGGGACGAGTTGTTATCTTGCCAGGATTGAAGAATTGAACTGGTTTCTGGTCCAGTTCCAAGCACAGCTCAAAATGCTGCTCTAGACCCTAGAAGTCCTCTTCCGCCTTTGTACCTGCAGGCATACCTGTTCCCACACAAAACTGCCTGTGCATCAACTCACCTTCAGAGGTCCTGTTCTAGAACCAAGGTGAATGGCAACCACAGAGGCAGCCTTCCCAGGGGAGGTGCCGTATATCCAGAATTCTCTTCCCAGAGGGAGGCATACCTTGAACCAATAAAGTTCTCTTTTGTTTTGCCAAAAATATTTGCTCTTTTTTCCAGCAGCCATGTTTGTTGACTATGTGCCTTGTGGAGCTGAAGGACGGGGCATTTATGACGAGAAACCCATGAGACATGTAGCAGTTCGGCCCAGTTCCTCAGAACGGTGGCTGCATCCAAGCTAGTGAGTCACTCAGCTGAGCCCTTTGGCATTCTTCCTGGGTTGGACTTCCTCTTCCAAGATGCTGCTTGAGGAGTGGAGCGCTTTAACACTGTGCTGGAAGCAGCCACACCTTCACCGTATTTAAAATCCTGCCTCTCTCCTGTGTGGCCCCAGCGACATAATTTCCCTTTTTTTGGCTAAGAAAAACACAGACTTGGGTAACCCTGACCCGGGCCAGGTGATTTCTTACCAAAGCAGCGCAGGCTTCTTAAAAGGAAGGAGCCTTTTAATAGGCGTCCCTTGTGTCACACTTTTATCGGCAGAACCAGCCTGCCAGATTTCACAACTGACAATGGCGAGCATTGGAAGGACAAATCTACACAAAGGGTTATAGATGGTATCGTTCCGATTAAACTGTTGGAGGGAAGCTGCTGTCAGCAGAGTCCCTAAAGGGGAGTCTGTCGAATGACCTTCCTCTGCACGCAGGAAGGAGGTGGGCTGATAGACTAACCCTTGTTATCATCTGTGCCTTTTTATTCCGTCTCCAACCACACACACACACACACACACACACACACTTGCGTAGAATAAATAGAATTAGCATTTTGACACTACTGTAGGGCATGACTAGGGATGGAAGCAGGGACGTTTTTGCTCACAGAAATTCTCTGCACTTCACTTTAAAGCTCGGTTGGACCTGCTCCAGTTTTCATTTGCAATCTGTTGTTTTGGTTCATTTGGATGGGGAAAGTGTGCATTTCTGTGTGCATTTTTCAAAAGTGCACTTCCCCCAATTTGACTAAAGCATGAAAACGCACACACATCTATATGGAATATGTGCTACGAAGTGCATGTTTTCTTTTCTTTTCTTTCTTTTTTCTTTTTTTCTTTTTTTAAGGTTCTTGAGCAGAATTACAAGTTTGGGAATGTAAGACCATTTTCGGGGGGGGGGAATGGGATTGTGTTCAGGATTGCAAACAGGGCATGTTTGGATGATTTGCGATATGAAGTGAAACCGCCATATATCCCCGGGCAGGGTGCATCCTGCGGGACCCCCTGGAATGGCTGGGAACAACCAAAGAGCCATGTTCCGTAGACTGCGATGATCATATTCCACCCTGTACTGCTTCAGGCTGCTGGCGGAGATGCTTGCTCCTTGATGCTCTCCCAATAAACAGATGCTAGTGCACAGTTAATCAGCACGTTAGCAAAAAATTAAAAAGGACTCTCTCTCCAGGATGCAGGTTTACCATATGCAGGGAGCTTTCTGACCTGCTTGAAAAGTCATGGGAGAAGCAGCTCCTCACATCCCTGGGAATCCCAGAGATGGAGGAGCTTTTTGTTTCAGCTGTTGCGATTTATCCAAATGCCCAAAGTTCTCCTTATCCAAAGCAAAATAACGTAAGGTTTCAAAATAATACATGCAGAAGAAAGTGAAATTGACACATTTGTCCAGCCGTGAATGTTTCTTCTCTTAAAATCTGGGTTTAAATTCCTGTGAATTCAAATATGTTAGTGCTGAACTGAAGCTTCTGGCTCTTTTTTTCTTCTGAGAGACTCCGCCTGTTTAATATGCATAGAACAGGCAGGTACGGCCTGGTGTTCTTGCTGGGAACAGCTGTGCCTATTAAATGCGGCTCATGCAGATGGGTGAGAATTTTGTCTCAGTTTGGCTTGGATAAGACTGTGTCAAAACTGCAAAGTCAAATTTATTTGGGAGGCAAGCAACTCCAAAATGAAAAGAAAAAAAGTCAAATTCAGGATAAAATGGCATAACACAAATGCCTCACCCTGTCTAACAAGAGGGCCGGCTCTGGCAACATCTCTCCAGGATTTTGGGAAAGGTTTTTTCCAGGCTTGACCTGGACATGGAGGCAATGGACTCTGGCACTTTTCCATGCCTGGCAAATGCTGTACTTGCCCAAAAATTCCCTAAGAAGTGAATGCTCTGAGTTGTTATCTCTGATACAACACAACAAAAAATAAACCAGACCCGTTACTCATATTGCTCTCTACATGCAGAAGTTTTTTGTTGTAAGGAGGAACTGGTTACATTTCTGCTAATAGTAGGGTGGGTGGAAATAGACCCAAATGGAAAATGACCTCTGGCTACACCACAGAGAACAGAATTTTGCAAGTATGGCACTTGGACTAGCTGAGACAGTAACACACCAGCACAGACTGGCCAAGGGGCAGCAAAGAAAGGCCTTGTTGATCCTTATTTCCTGGTTCCAATTTTTCAGGTACCTTAAAGAAACCACCACCCCAACCCGCTTCTTTTTGGAAAGGTGCAGTTTTGTAGCCAGTTAGAAAATATCATCATGATCAAAGAAAGCATGGAACAGACAGATGCTATGAACTCATGAACAAACATACAGTTCTTTTATATTAGATGATTTGGTTTATTTGTGGGAATTATAACTTTTTAAAAAAGATACCCTAAGTAGATTGTTAATTGAAATACTGGTTTTGAAAAAATCTCCATTGACTTCCAATGAGTTTCTGAACACCATTCAGAGTGGAAGTTTTGACTTCTCAAGTCTTTTAAAGGCCAAGTCTTCTCAAGGCCACTTTTCCCCTTATGAATCTATCCTTTTTAAGAACTGCTTAGAATGCTTTTTGCTGGGTGCTTCTGTCTGGAGAAGCGAGACTTTTCAGTGCTGGCACCCTTTTGCTGGAATACCATCCCCCAACACATCTGCCGGAGCTCAGTTGTTAGGATTTAAGACTTCTTTCTTTTCCAGAGCTTTTTAATTGGTAATCTGTTTTTATCTAATTTGCTAGGATTTGAAATTCTGATTTCAGCTAC
This sequence comes from Varanus komodoensis, assembly GCF_004798865.1. Taxonomy (NCBI): domain Eukaryota; kingdom Metazoa; phylum Chordata; class Lepidosauria; order Squamata; family Varanidae; genus Varanus; species Varanus komodoensis. The sequence goes on along the minus strand of NW_025335440.1, from coordinate 15,476,895 downwards.
AGCAACAATAAAACTTTTTATTTTATTTGTCTGTATTGCTGGTTGAATTGGATGATTTTGATAATCCACCATACTAAATATTATTATTTAACAGAAATACAGCATATAAATATCTCAAATGAGTTTTAAAAATATACCCAGTCCAATCTATTTTCTGTGTTTGTTTTGTGCAGTATCACAAACGCAGGTAGCTTTCTGGTTTTGGCTTGGATTTCCACTTTTCTTTCATTTGGCAGGAGATGCATTCCTTGGCATAAACATCATCTCTAGCTTTGCCCCATGTATAAGAATCTTGCATATTTTAATCAATGGACTTGGAAGCTTAGCCGTGCCTTAGTGAATAGGATCACTAACTCTATAATTACAATAATGATCAGTACTTTAAGTGGATTAGCTCCTGCCTGTTATTGGTAACAGCGTGGAAAGCTGTAAACATCATTTGGAAGTGGCTGCAGTGGTAATTATGCTAGAGGGTCCTTGGTCTTGGACCTCTTTGGCTGAAGGGTGGAGAAACACCCATACATCTCCAGGCCTACAAGGATGAAAAGTACATGGCAGATCAGCATTGCGTTGCCACCCTGTAGGAGACAACTGAGGAGATCAACCCTGACTGCTCTTCGGAAGGCCAGATACTGAAGGTGAAACTCAAATACTTTGGCCACCGAATGAGAAGGAAGGACTCCCTGGAGAAGAGCCTAATGCTGGGAACAGTTGACGGCAAAAGAAGAAGGGGATGGCAGAGGTTGAGGTGGGTGGATGGGGTCACTGGGGCAGTGGGTCTGGGCCTGGGTGGGCTCTGAGGGGTGGTGGAGGACAGGAAAACTTGAAGGAGTGTTGTCTGTAGGGTCGTGATGGGTCACGCACAACTTTGCGACTAACAACAACTTGGACATTGCACGATGAGGTTGAGCCCAGGAATTGTTGTGCATTGGACATTTTGTAGCCTGGAATCACTTACATTTATGTACAGAGCAAAGCAAATGAGGGTGCTGCCCTATGTGGGTTTAGACAGAAAAAAATGGCCTATGGCATAGCTTGCTGGAGCATGCTGGAAGTTGTAGGGTTTCTTCTGCCTACACTTGTGTTGGGTTGCACCCTAAGCCACTGCAGAGAAGACCCAACTGAATTGTAAGTCTTAAACCTTGGTCTGACAGCCAAATCTGGACTTCCTATGGCCCTTCAGGTTCCACAGGGGGCCACACCTCTTCCCCTGGACCCACCCACATTCCCCTGACCACCCAGCCTTTGGTGATTTGTGTAATTTTGTGTAGAATTCCCACCAGTTGGGAGCCGGACCCTTCCCTTCTTTGCCCTTAGGGCCCTAAACTCCAGACACTCTTTTACAATGCAGATCTTTCTTGGCAACTAACAAGACAATGCAACTTCAAGAGCACTCTAGCAAACTCAAGGATAATCTTCTGTTCATGTAAAGAGAGCTGAACCCAAGCTGGAACCTTCCCCACAATCCTTCCCTTTCATTCACGCTGCGGGATCCAGCTGGCAAGACCTACGCAAGCCCTCTAACCAGGTAGCTCATCTCTCCCAGTGCCACATCACAGGGACAAGGACCAGGCACAGCAACAGCTCCAATCCTGAATCCCGTTCTGCCTCTTCCAAGGCATGTCTGCTCTCATGTCCAGCCTGGGTACCAGTGGGCAGTGACTTTGATGGAGCTTCAAAGGCTCCTGCCCCTGCTTTGATCCTCCTGCCCTCCCAGCACCTCTTCCTAGGTGTCCTCTTTGTAATCAAAAACATGGGCCAGTGGAAAGTCAGTGAAGGGTAAGTGCCTGGCCTACTCACTACATCCTCCATTCCAAAAGGCTGAAACACCTCTCCTAAGGCCTTAAGAGCTTTATGCAAAAGTCTGTGGGCCATTTTTTCATGCCCTCTTTGGCCTTCTGCCCCACCTGCCACTGGGGTGCAGCCCCGAGACCTTCTTTAAAATGGAATCTGGCCAATTGGCTCCAATGTGTGGGGCCAGGTGCCTTCCTTGCAATCGTTACAGGTGCCACATCTTGGGTACCGCATCTTGCAATAAGAGAGGTGACAGCTTCAGGTAAACCACCATAGGGTGGCATGACGGGGTGCTCCCTGGAGCGGGGTTTGCCTTTCTGTCCATTTGTGGAGGGCCAATCTCTTGTACATATGCTCTGTAAGGAAGAAAATGTTCCACTCCTTCAGAGCTCTCTCTGAGCCAGCAGCTGCCTTTGCAGCCATCCTCCAGAGGGGGACAAGCAAATCCAAGAGACAATGCCCAGTTAAGTGTTGTTTTCCTGCTAAGCTAATCAGTTCTGTCTGAGGATGGAGGGATGTGTGCCAGCTGAAAATCAATGCCCTAAATCAACTCGGCGTGCGCCTGAGCATCGCCAAAGTGTCAGCTGCTAACAAGGGAATAAAGAAAACGGTTATTGGATACTTAGGAGTCTTTTGTAAGTGCTTGTGTAAAATAACATATTTAATTTAATGCAAAGTTATAGCCCTAATTGGGTTTTATGCGCATTTCAGCAGAGAAGCCAGGAACAAGTCGTCTCCTCCTTCTGCTCAAAGGACTGGTTAACCCTGACGGGATTGCAGATTGTCCTCCTCCAGCACGTGCCTGCAGTATGCGAGCACAACTTTCCCTTCCGTTGCTCCTGCTTCAGAGGGCTTTTCTTCATCTCTTCAGCCCTTGGCTGCATACAGCTCCCCTCTCAGTTTGTTTTTTCCCTGCTACATTTGATCCCTCTGGCGTCCTCACCCTCTATTCTGGGCATAGGAATGGGTGTCATCAGTACAGGTTAGGGGACAAGTGGCTGGAGAGCAGCACTTGTGAAAGGGCTCTCGGGGTGCTGGTGGGCTGCATGAGTCAGCAGTGAGATGCGACGGCCAAGAGGGCGAACGCCACCCTTGGATGTAGAGCCAGAAGTGTGGCTTCTAGATCGAGAGGGGTATTACTGCCACTCTATACGACTCTGGTGCACCCACAGCTGGAGAATTGTGTTCAATTCTGGGCCCCTCATTACAAGAGGGAAATAGCAAGGTTGGAATCGGTGCAGTGTAGGGCCACTAGGATTGTGACTGGTTTGCAGGGGAAGCCACATGAGGAGAGACTGGGGGAGCTGGGTCTTTTCAGCCTCAGAGGGGACCTGTTAGTGACATACAGGTATGTGAGGGGGTGCCATGCAGAGGTGGGTCCAAAGGAGCTTTGGACTGAAAGAAAGATGAACAAGGGGGTCCTAGGTCAAAACAAGCCAGAACTTTCCCTAGAAGCAAAAATGACAAAACTGAGGCTGTCGTACCTTGCACACATCATGAGCATAAAAAACTCCCTGGAGAGGAGACTCTGGCTAGGGAAAGAGGATGCCAGAAGGAAAGGAAGACCAAATGGGAAATGGATGGACTCCATAACGGATGCCACAACCTTGAATTCACAATTGCCGAGCGGGGCTGTCATGCATAGGGCATTTCAGAAGGGTTTCATTCAGAGGTAAGTTGGAGACGACTTGATGGCACATAACAACTGTAACCAGGAAGATTCCTGTGGTCAGGGATGAAGTGGCAAATTTTGAAATGCAGATGCTAATCATAACACTCTGCATACAGTAAGAACACTCCCAAGGAGGGACCAGACCTTTTCTCTCACACATTTTTTCTGTGTGTGGTGGGTTACCAAGCTCTCCCAAAGTGCTTTTATTGTAGCAGACTAAGCTCAGAAGAGAGTTTCTAAGTCCTGACACTTGGATCCTGTGGGTCCCGACTCCGCTACACCACTGCCTTCAGTTCTCAAGTTTCAGCAACCAGGTATTTCTTTTACAAGGCAGTGTAATTTCTCCTTTCACATGCCTGCCTTTTGCATCTTTTTCTGTCCTTCGCAATCCAGGAAATAAATTTCAGAAACCCAAGGCCCCTCCAGTTCCAATAAGTCTACTTCAATCTATCACTGCAGGCAGCTTCCTCAGCTTGCAGCATCAGATTAGCCCAATTTTCTCATCTTTCAGAATGTGGATTTGTTGCTGTGCAGTATAAGATTCACTGTAAAACTGCCCACAAGCGAGCCATGTAGTTCCCGTTCTTTTATTTACACCCGTCCCAAATCACCAGAAAAGTACCTCAAGACTTGTAAGTGCTAACTCTGACAGACCATGTTTTAGGGAAGAGGGGGGGAAAGGACACCATAGGCGGCGGCAGCTCAGAAAATAAGCGAAGTTATACTGTAGAAAATGATTGGGCTTTGCTAACATTCATGGGGATGCAGAGGGCACAATGGGAAAAGACTAAGATGCACCGTCCCCATTACTATCTCTGATGGGAGTTGCATGTCACACGCAGCCACACTCCTCTCTGACTATTAACCTTCTTCTCACAGTTTTCAAGCATCACAGATCTTCAGCCGTTTGAAAGACTTTGTTTGTGAGGCAGCTTAACTCGGAATGGGCTGTGATTTGGCATTAAGGGGACAAGACTGTGTTCATCAGTCCTGTCTGTCTGTCCATCTGTCTGTCTGTCATTCAGATCTGTTGTTCTTCTACATATCAGGAATGTAGAAATATTTGTGAAGGATGGGATGGTAAGGGGAAAGGATGTTCATTGTGTGATTCACAGTTGTGTGATACACAGAAACATTGGATCCACGGTCAGAAATTGCCCAGGTGCCCCACTGGGCTTTCTCCCTAAACTTCCTAGTCTTCCACGTAAGCCCATGGTAGGACATTGTGGCCTTGGGACAGAGACTCGAGGAGCAAGACTTTCTGGTTCACTGTTGGAGGAGAGAACGGCTGGCCAGCTCTCTGCTGTGCTACAGCGCCACCATTGCAGATGGCCAGGGAGGAGTACTACAGCAGGCTGTCAGATTTTGAAAATCCCAAAAATCAATGGTAGGGAATCGGTTTTTTCATCATGTCCCTAGGACACCAGGGAGGGAGTTAGCTCCCTCCTGTTCTCACTTACCCAGCACTCTCACCATTCAGATACAGAGAGGAAGGGGCACCCACACCCAAACCTTCTCAACACCATCTCCTTAGCCGATCCATGCATGAAATACCTGCACCCATCATGCCCCCACCCAGCCCCCAAAGCAAAGCAAAGCAAAGCAGACATCCTGAGTACTCTGGAGCATCCAAAGGTTCACATTTCACTTGTGTGCAAGCTAAATTTGAGCATTTTAGGGTCCTTTACTCAGGACAGGCAGGGGAATAAATGGGCTTTTCTCGGCCTAGTGCAGAACAGGAAGAGGCACTGTCCTCTGTCCTGGTGCTGAGAAGGAGATGCCCTGTTGCTGACGGCAGACTGAGAACTTTCCCGCTCCGCACTGGGGCAGGCAAAAGGACCTGACTTCAATCAGTTGCTGGTTGGAAGTAAGATCTTTTGACTGGGCGAGGAACAAGGAAGAGCTGAAAGGTGGGATGGAAATACCTGTAGGCAGTATCTGGCTTGTTGCTGCTGCTGTTTAATTTTTAAAGCCCCAAGGGCTTAAGAGGGATGGATTACCATGCCATATTCATGCTTGTTGAGATTCTTCAAGTTTCCCCTCCACACTCTGCTTGCCTTACTTGCATTCCCAGATGGAGCAACCCTTTCAATGGGGAAAGATATGCATTTGTACCCATGCCTGAAATACACACCCACGCCCGATGCAAACCTTGGTTCTTGCTCCTGTAAGATTAAAGGAAAGGGCCTGTTGCCATCCAGGAAATGGCCACAGGAGTCCCTGTGCAGGCATCTAGCTCAGGCTGCCATTTCTCCACATTCCTGCATGGAGAATATAACTGGGAGAAATGTTTGCCCCAGCTTCTGTGCAGCTGTGAGAAACGCAAGGCAACCTCAGATACGAGTGGGGAGGAAACCCATGTACACGGAGTGAAGGTCTCCCAGTTGCTCAAGTGGCAAGGAGACGGATCCCACAACATTCGTGGAGACCAGAGAACAGGGCCTAAGCTGCTGTGGCCCTAACCTGAGCTGCAGGCGGACTTCCTCAACTGGTGCAGTGAACTCCCCTGCAACCTCTCTTGGCCAGAGCTGACCGGTGGTGCTGAATCATTTCTATCCATCCCCTCCTGCTGCCCCTCAAGTCCCCCCAAGGCAGTGAGCTGGCCCTTAATGTGTGCCGTTGAGTTGTTTTCCTTGGGTGGAGTCCACAGGAAGGCAAGCAGGAGATCAGGCCTGGGTCCCTCCATGCCTTATCATGCCTGCTCCCAGGGGGAGAGTTTCTAGCGTGAAAAGCTAAAAGTCAAGCCATTGTTTGCATCCTTCCCCTCTCTTAAACAGATTAGCACACTGACGCCCCTTTTAAGGATGCATGAGCAAAACCACTTAACATTCTGCCCTTTTAAAAGACTCCAAAAATGGAACAAGCTGCAAAAGATCAACTCACAGTATAAAGCAGAGGCCAGGAGAGGATTAGGGTTAAATATGCATTATTGCAAAAGTACAAGAGAAGAAGGTCATACCTCCCCGGTCTATAGTAGATACAGGATTAAACAGAGAGCCTTTAATCACTAATCACTTACTGTACCTTTCAGAAGTGGTATATAAAAGACAAACAGCCATGAGTCAGCTCAAGTCACAGAGCCTTTGAATCGGTGGGAAGGGAAACCCACTAAGGGATTCTGGAGCTCAAGGCGGGGAAGGCACCGCCATGTTACCAAGAAAGGGGCAATGAAGGACATGGATTGGCAGGTCTCTTGACATGGATTTGCCAATGTATATGTGTAAATGCAAATTTAGCAAGGATTACTGTATGGAATAGACCATAGCTCAACTTCAAAGCCCTTGCCGCTCTCGCTCTTAGGGTTCAACTGGACTGGGACTGGACAATGCTTTGAAAAGCAGACCACTTCCCATAGCAGACTCTGCTCAGACAGCTCCTCAGGCTGAGGACTGTCATCTGCAGAGGACACTTTCCAGCTGAAATGCTCCAAGCCGTATCCTCATTCAGAGTTCGCTCCAGATCAGGATAGGTAAGCAAGGGAGCCGATCTCCCCTACCCAGTGTTGCGACCTGGAAGCCACTGATGCTTGGCATTGAAAGTGTCCAAGCAGTGGGCACACTGTAGCCAAATGTTGGCAACTAACCATGACTCCAGCCCTGAAAGGCCAGATTGGGCTTTTAAAAATGCGTGCGCCTTGTTTTGATGGAGAATTTGGCCCATTTAGACCATGGTTGTGGTTTGGCACTGAAAGGTGTGGCGAGCGGGCCGTTGTTTTGGCTTCACTCAAGGAGGTCCATGGGAGGTCTATGTGGACCTTGGATCACACCTCCAGCCTCAGAGTTTATTTATTTATTTGTTTGTTTGTTTTATTTGTTTGTACGTGCATTTATAGGTCACCTATAACTGCCAAGGCCTTCCTAGATTTTCAGAGCAGCCACAAGCAAGGGGTTTGTTTGAATGCCCAAAATGTGGTGACAACAGTCCCATCTAACCCACAGTTCTTGCCCCACACATATTATAAACACTGTCATATGGATGATTTGACAGACCATAAACCAATGGACGGGGTTCCCTGGTTTTCCTTCTGGTTCACCAATGGCCCGCCATGGTCTTAAGCTTTTAGTTCTATTGCTCACATTTAGTTTTAGACTAGACAACATATTATATTTGCCAAAGGCCAGACATTTAACATTTTGGAACTTTATTCTGGGCCTGCTTCCAAGTAAGCATGCTTGGGATCAGTATGTAATTACTTTTATTCATACCCTGTTTAAAGGGATGGAAGTCAGCTTTTCATTGAGAGTTAGATCTCAGAGCAAAACCAAAAATCAATATTACATTGTTAATCTGGTGTTTAGCTAGCCGTGTCTGTCACTTTTAGGACCAAGAAACAGTAAGTCAGTCAATGCCAATTCTGTTACTTAAAATGCGAACAGACTTCCCTGGTAGGGTTCAAATTGCAAAAAGGCCGATGAAAAGGACAGAGCATTTAACAAAAGCAGGTGCTTTTCAGAAGGAAAACAACCAGGAGCAAGCAAGTTCATTAATTATTTCAGATCACCTAGAATTCACCCTGGGTCTTCCTGAAAACTTAAAAGGAAAAAAAAAAATCCTATGCCAGAATACTATGCTCACATCCTTATAACCAATCTGTGGAAAAAAAATTTGGTCCTTAACTGGAAGGACAATTCTGAACAAATGCTGAGCAAGTACTCCTGTCTATTGGTACTTAGAAGTAAATCCCATTGAGTTCAATGGGGCTTATGCCCAGATAAGTGTGTGCAGGGTTGCAATTTTTGTGAGATTGCAAACAAGCTGCGAGTATGTCATGGATGTTTCAAAAGACAAAAAGTCTTATCCTAGGATGTGTTTGTCAACAGAGAAAGATTTCACATAGGGCATGATAATGCTGACAGAAGTCCAAAGCAGCGGGGTTGAGAGAGAGAAAGAGAAAGGAGGGAGAGAAGGAGACCTTAATTTTTCCATTGGCAACAAGATGACTGTACTTCCAGGTTAGTGTGGCACTCGAATGCCACCTGCCCTTTCACAACATCTTTATTTCATGGGGAGAAAGGTTGCCATTTTCTCCCTCTTTCACAGAGTTGCTGAGAATTTCATTGGCATCTCCCAGGGTGCCAGAGTTCAACCGTTATCTTATGCACAGAAATGGTAGAAGGGAGACATGCAAGCTTTTTTCTTTTTTTACCATTCCAGTTCCATTCTGTGTCTGGAAGCTGAATGAAGAGTTTGTTTTCTTCTTCTTCCTCCGCCACCTCTTCTATTTTTTCTACTTCCTGAATGGACTGCATGCTCTTGCTCAGCTTTGGGGTACTGAGCAGACAACACCACTAGAAAACCCCGAAGGAGGACTTCCTAGTTGAGTCCTCTGGGTCCCTTTCCAGAAAGGAGAGTCTGCATGGACAGACCAGAATAAAAATGGGAAAATAAGGAGGGCAACGCTGCTAGCACCTCCCCTCAGGCGCCTCCTTATAATATATTAGGCACTGGATTCCTGCACACTGAGACATTTCTCCAACCTTCTCACCTTTTCCCAGAATTTTGAGTGCACTTTCTTTTTGACTGTTTCCCAGGAATGGAAGGAAATAAATAGATCAAAAAATCTGGCAGAGTGCTAGTTCAGATCATGCTGTTAGTCCACATGCGTAGTATTTATTATTACATATATTTTTGTTAGCTTTTGTGCTTCTTTTGTTATGACAGCCTTTTCTTACTGAGAGATATTTAGAAATTGAGATCACAGTCAGCACTTTGCCTGCCATGTTTCTGGATGTTCTGTAGGGTTATGTTTATTCTTGTAGAACAGTTTTGTGCATTGTGTTGTATTTGTGCCCTTTTAAAATATGCTGCATGGAGATGTTGCCTTGTTCTGTTGGATCGGGAAGCGCTTGTTTGTTTTGCTTTCTTTGTTATGCACTTGCCCTTTGCGCCTTTGGTTTCTTTAGATGCTTAGTTGCCAACATAAGGGAAAAATTGCCCTGGCCAGCTCTGGATAGCTGTGTAGTACATTACGATAATCACACTGGAATCCTCTGCAATTGGGAATGGAAGGAAGGCCTACAACTCCCAACACTGTGCCTTAGAAAACTGAAATTCTAGAAGTGCAAAACAGAAATGATAGAAAGCCTTGTTCTAGAAAATGGAAATTCTCATGCACCTGGAGAAACATGTTAAGGAAAATATAGGAAGGCTGCCCCCAGTGACAAAGGTATTAAGGAGGGCTGGTTCTACCATAAAGCAGAGTGAGATGGTCTCTACTTCAGACGTCTGATTTGGGATGCCCAAATTACCATGTTGTGAATTGGTTTACGGTTATTCGTTCATTTATTTTAAAGAAATTTACTAATTTGTTGAGGTGTTTGTGAGATGTCTGCCTCAAGTGCCTGAAGAATGTCATCAGCCTTGGCTATTGCATGCCTTGATGGGGAAGGGGCATCACTTGCTACTTCAGCTCAGGAAGTGGAACATCCCAGGCTGTCCCTGATTAATGGGGATAGATAACAGCTGCAATGTCAGCCCAGCTCTGTGAAGACCTTAAAGGACTAGTGCCAGGCTGGGAACTGATAATTTTGCAGTTAACTGAGCCCTGCACCTAGTGACGAATCCAAACATCTAACTACAATAGGAGGAGGATATAAATATTCCCCATCTGGCCTACTGTCGCTTTATACAGTATACAGTCTGAAAGCTCTTAGCAGTCTGCTAAATATAAATGTGTGTTTTAGCAATGGTTTCCACAAATGAAGGTAAATGGACATTTTAGTAGACATCTCCTGCTAGGAATCCTTCAGCACTTCATAACAACCCACTCACAATTGCTTGGAGAACAAGGCATGCATTGTGAAATGTTAGCTTTTTATTACTTCTAGTAAACAAGAAAATATTTTTGAAAATATATATCAGTACATGAACTGGATTTTCAATAAGAAAGACAAAGTGAGTGTGTGTGTGTGTGTGTTGCTCTCTATTAGATTCCACAGAAATCAATCTGAAATCTGGTTCAGGCCATTAAATTAGATCTAAAGCTATTTAATTTGGTTTCAGGAGTGTTCCCCCCTCCACCTCTGTCGCCTAGCCGGAGGACACAGAGAGATAACGTTGCTTGAGTTATTATCACGTTATGGCCACTTCCACCGCTGAGCAAGGATTACACAGTATTATATATTTCTCGGTGGTTTGGCTGAAGCTGTATTAGCAGTCAACAAATAATGTGTTTTGACCAAAGTCTTTGAAGACATTGACCCTTCCTTTCCTTTTCTTCTCCCCTTTTTCCAGTATACTTTGAGAAATGAAATAGGGCTTTTAGTCATGTGTGTGTTGGTTGATTTTAGTCAAAGGGTAGTCCATATTATCAAAACTGAAACAACTGTATGGCCCTGAGCCCTACAGAGACCTTCTGAACTGAGGAAGATTTAACATTTTCTACAGAACCTTTGCAGTCTTGCTTGGGAAGTTCAGACCGTGGTTTGGACTCTTAAATAAGGTCAGCACAAGCCATGGTTGGATGCAATGTCTTAACGGAGACACTGTGTAAACTAAAGTCTGCTCCAAGTTCCTTCTGAGGAAGGGTAACAAATGTCATAAATAGACATGCTCTCATGTTGAATCATTGACATGCATGGGACTTTCTTCCACATAATTATGTTTCTAATTGTGAGGTAAAGGTTGAGAGAAGAGGGGATGTTGTGCCATTGCAATTCCCTGAAGAAGAAATTCTCTCTCGTGAGCAAAAGATGTGCCCCCATGTAACACAATGTTTTGTCCAAAAGTGCCCCATAAGCATTCAGCTTAGACATTCAAGTGCAGAGAACTATGCATTCCACAAGCAAGGGTCTAAAAATAGTTAAAAATAGTTATGGAGATAGAAAATTTGTTGTTTAATCACAAAGTCATGCCCAACCCATCACAACCCCATGGACAACATTCCTCCAGGCTCTCTTGTCCTCCACCATCCCTTGGAGTTCACCCAAGCCCACACTCACTGCCCCAGTGGCCCCATCCAGCCACCTCATCCTCTGCCGCCCCCTTCTCCTTCTGCCATCATAGAAAAGATTGGCCACTGCTAATAAACTACTGCACATTTTGGACAACTTCCTAAAAAGGAGGGCTTTCAGTTTCCCATCATTCCGCGTTCATTTCTAGAGTAGATGACTCTCCCACTCCATGCCCCACTGAGGTCTCTGATCATTGCATTCAAGGCCAGCATTAAGCAAAGCTTCTTTGGGTACCTGTTGAAGGCCCACAGGAGCCCCTGACTTGCCCCTCCTCTTCACTGTCGAAACCTTATGGTTCATCTGCTTGATTTCATCCAGACAAAGGTGGTGATGAGAATAAGGAGGAGGAGGAGATGATGCTGCCTCCATGCTTCCTGGCTCCTCATTCCCTGGTTCCCTCCTTCCCAAGCAAGCAAGGGGTAGCAAGCGCGAGAAGGAGGAAGAGGAGCAAGAAACATGGTGGTGACAGTTAGAAGGTTGATGCATGGAGACGGGGATCCCACAGAGGGTGTCTGGACCAAAATCCTCCAAAAGCCCTCATGGATTATGCTCATTCAGTAATCTGGAATCAGGCATGATTTCCCAGTCCCAGGGCACTCCTCCTTTCCCATTCTTCTTTCTGATACAATCCCATTTGAGAAATCATCAACAGCAAAGTAGCTTAGGGTAATCAATCAGAATAAGATGATAATGGCACTCATTCAGTAAAACAGCACTAAAGCTGATGTGGCAAACTACCGGTCACCCTCTGTCTAATCCTTGCCACATATTCAGGAATTTTTAAAACACTATTATTAATAGTGTTCATTAACTGCTGCACAAAAAGAGATTACTACATTTCCCTCTATTTACGTGGATTTTTGTGAGAAAGTCCTGCATCCTCCATGCTTTCTCGGTTCCCTTAAATCAGAGCTCCATTAATAATATTCTGTGAATTACAGCCCTGCTTGAATGAAAGGGGCGGTTCCCGGGAGGCCCGATCTGTTGCATTTTGTGTTGCCTTCTTCCTCTACTGCTTCCCCTGGAGGGCTGCAGAGTGTGTGATTGGCTAAAATTGGCTGGGGGATGTTGGGGGTCGAGTTTGTGAGGTTCGTGGAAGCCTCACCCCTCCTCTTCTCCTATAATCTGAGCACCCTACAAAGGAGATGGGAACCCAGTGCCATGGGTTTTAGGTTACATCTTCCATTATCTCAGCCAGTGTGGCAAGGGGGTTATGGGAATTATAGTCCCAAATAGCTAAATGACACCAGGAAGTAACCCAGCCTAGACTTCCTTTTATACTGTCACAGTATTTATGCAAAATATTTAGTGTTGTTAGAGTACATGCTAATGAAAGAAGTGGCGTTTCCACTGTGTTGAAAATGTGATCTTGTGTTGCACACAAATGCTACTGCAGGGCATGTAGGAGGAGTTGAAGAGGTGTGGATTTGGAGAGGTGAAGGGCGGACAGGGCAAGGGACAACTGTAGTCTAATGCACTTACTTATGGATAATTGCAATTGCTAGTGACTTTGTCACACTGATTCTATAGAAATATTCCCACTGTCTTAACTAAAACAAAAAACCCTCACATTTCATAAGTATATGCTATCTCTTTCTCTGTCGTTACAGAAAAAGTAAGCATTTTGTCGACCTTCATCGCACCCTTCAAGTATTTAAGTCCCGGTGCAACAAATATGGAAGACGAAGACAATTTAAGTAAGCCGTTTCTCTTCTTCATATTGAGGTGAATAGTAGAGCCAATAGGATGTAATGTGTCGTATGTGTGTGGAATTTGCCATGTAGAGCAACCTTGCATTTGACTGGTAAATGGTGTGTAGGAGTCACTTTTGGCTCAGCAGGATGGAGAATTCCCAGCTGCCGCTGTGCAAGTTTGGAGTGGTCCTCCACAGAGCCAGGCTGCACTGGTGTGTGCAATAGCACTGGGCAGCACTTCTTTACCCGCCTTCTCTGTAGGTTCTTATGCATCGCCCATGGATGGGTAATGTTTGAACTTCCATTTCAGGAACAATCAGGGCATCTCCCCATTGCAGAGATGCACAAAGTTGATTCCAAGCTGGCCACAAAAGGTTTATCCATCCTTTACTTGTGTAGCAGTAGTATTTACGTTCTGCTTAATATAATAAAATCTCTAAGTGGTTTGCTTATCAGTATCAAAAATAATGTTTAAATGCAACCTTAAAAGCCATTTCAGCTACGGTAACTATTTTATCTTATCTTATCTTAGCTTCAACTAAGATATATTTTCCCAAACTGCACCATAGTTGAAGCTCTCGGGATACTTTATATTACCAACCATATCTCAAATACACTACTGAAAACCATTCCAACTACAATGACCATTCAAAACAGAACAAGGAACTGTATAATCCCCATAGGATTAATCTCCAAAACTAATCCTGGGTGGAGAAGATTTCAGGAAGTGTTTAATGTTCCATCAACTCTACCTCCCAAACAGAACAGGGGAAGGATTTCAAGAAGATGACTCCACTGTGAGAAAGCTCCCTTGCGAGATAGGCTAGGCAGCCTTCTCTTGGTCGCATAATCACCAGCAAGGCCTCCTCTGAAGATTGCAACAGTTAGCTGGGTGTTAACAGGGGTTAGGGGTCTACCAGGTATGCAGGTCCCATGGCATTCAGGGGTTTGCTGGTCAACAGCCTAGGCATGAACATAGCCAAGTACCCAATGCCCATCCTACCTACTCCTCACCATATTTTCTTTTTTGTGTCCAAAGCAACTCTCACTGGTACCTGGTTATGCACTCTGACAGTAAATGCTGGGGAAAGACACTGAGAAAAGTCATAAAGCAGCAGAAAGGAAAATAAAATAATTAAGAGAAAGTGGAACTGAGTGCAGAGCACAAAGTATTTTTAGCCCAGACTTTAATACTGTTAAGTTTTGAAGAAGGAAAAGAAGAATATTCTGTGTCCAAATGATGGCCTTCCATCTAACTCGGCATCAGCCATTAGAAAGCCAGTGTGATGGAGTGGTTAAGTGCACTGAACTCTGGAGATCTGGGTTCTACACCCCATTCAGCAATTAGCTGACTTTGGGCCAGTCACTGTCTCTCAGCCTAACCTACCTCACAGGGTTCTTGCTCTCCAAATAAATTGAAGAGAAGGAGAACCTCATAAGCTGCCTTGGGTTCCTTGAAGAGAGAGAAAGGCAACATATAAATGCATCCTCACCATCACCATCATCTTCATTAGTTGGAAGCTATGAAAAAGGAAATTGCATCTTACAAGTCATGGTTAGAGAAAGTGCCTCTTCCTCTGTGGTAAAATCTATGTAGTTATTTATCTAAAGTATTTTTATCCCACTCTTCATCCAAAAAGGTTCCCAGATTAACATGCATATAATCAATTGCCACTCCTTGCTTGCAGAGCTGCAAAGAAAAAAGAGACAGCACACAAAGAAAGAGGGCCGGAGAGGGGAGAAGGGGAAATCCGTTCAGCGGGGTGAATTGTTTGTTTCGCCTGCCCAAAGGGCTGCTAATAGTCATTCTCTTTTCTGCTCTGCACTCTTGCACACTATTACACATCCCAGCATTGGTTGCCTAAGGCTGTCACAACCCATTTCCTTGCCCCACACTTTTTTCCAGCGGGTGGCATGGAGGTGATGCATACCTGAGAAGCAATATGTACAAAGAGTGTGCCTCACCCTTTTCCCACCTGCCGCTCCTCTGACCCTTACCTGTTCCTTGCTTCTGGAAATGCAGTGGGTATGGGCCCAGTCGCTGAGCAATCACAAATGGGATCTGGGTGCTTGGAATGCTAAAGATCCCAAAGGAGCTTGGCACTCAGGAGAGCTGTTGGCACTTCCCTTTCCTTTCCTAGTCCTCAGCCAGGCTTTGATGCAGCCAGGGACCAACATGCTGTCCTAAGATGGGTAGCCACATGGGGCTAGACAGGACATGCCAGTGGACCTTAATCTCCTGGGTGTCTCGTGATCTGCTGTGCTTCTGTGGTCCTGGCTGCGGCAGGGAGCAAGCTTGCTCAGTCAGAAGCCAGTCAGCCAGCCAGCACGGAGCTCTCCTGCACTGCAGCTAGGATGTGGGAGCCCAGAGAACCTGAAAGAGCAGCGGATGCCCAAGCCCCGCTCCAGTGGTACAGATCCTGCCTCTCCTCCTCCTCCCAGGAGGTCTCAGGTCCAGGTGTCTCTTTTATTATTTTTTTATTTATTTAAAGTTTTTATATGTCATCCCCTTGCTACACAGCCTTGGGACAGCTTACAGATATAAATAAATACAGCATAATAACAATTACAATTAAAACCTGGAGACACACTGGCTGCACGATTAAAATCTATAAATATTAAACATTAAAATACTGTTTGAATAAAAAGGTCTTGGCCTGGCGCCGAAAAACAAATAACGACGGCGCCAGGCGGACCTCTCTGGGGAGCGCATTCCACAGATGGGGCGCCACCGCAGAGAAAGCCCTCCTCCGGGTACTTTGCTTCCTGATATCTCTCACGGAAGGCTCCCAGAGGAGGGCCTCTGCTGCCAATCTCAAGGGGCAGGGGGGCAAATATGGCCGCAGGCATTCCTTCAGGTATCCGGGTCCCAAGCCATTAAGGGCTTTGTAAGTGATTACCAACACCTTGAATTGAGCCCGGACTTTGATGGGAAGCCAGTGAAGCTGGTAGAGGACTGGGGTTATATGAGAATAATGCCCAGTCCTCGTCAGCAACCTGGCTGCTCTATTTTGCACCATCTGAAGTATCCAGACTGTCTTCAAGGGCAGCCCCATGTAGAGCACGTCACAGAAATCCAACCGGGAAGTAACCAATGCATGCGTCACTGTCGCCAGGCAGTCGTCCTACATCTGGACATGGCTGTACTCTAACACACGGCCACTTTCCCTTAGCAAGGGTTCCACAGCCATGATTGCAACACTAATGAATTGCAAATGCTAATGATCCCTTCTCATCCACTAGGGGTCACCAGGTAAACTTAAGCAAGTCCGTTAGTCATTTGTCATGGTTATTAAGAGCTGGATAAAATCGATTCTACTGCCTACGTGTGAATGGGGCCAAATTGAGGTGGACATCCATAACACATCACTGGCGAGTTGCGTTTATCTTGATGTATTACAAGTCTATGCAGGCAAGACTTGGTCATGTTCCATCTTATTGTGGAAGATTTCTGGGTAGCTGTTTGTGTCCAGGTTACACAATTCTATTAAACACCCTCAGCCGAGCTACATCTTTAGTGCCCTGGAGGGCAAGAAAGGAGATGTTTACATTTCTTTAACTGATCCCCAACAAAAAGATGTGTTTCTACCCTCATCTCCTCAGGCAGAGAGAAACAACTGCCCACAATTTCTACTGATTTATTTATTTAAAACATTTCTATGCCGTCCCCATCGCATCAAAGCCTTGGGGCGACTCACAAAAAATACACAAAAACATACATAAACAATAACAATATAACAGTTTAAAAGAAAAAAAAACATTTAAAAACGCCCGGTGCATTCTCGGCTAATTTTAAAATCCTAATAAATGCAATAATTTAGCAATTAAAATAAGTTTTAAATAAAAAGGTCTTAGCCTGGCGCCGAAAAACAAATAAAGATACAGTTGCTGGGCTGGTTACCAAGTCCCACCAGTTAGCTTGGTGAAATGCATTGTTTTCAAATAGGTCAAACAGGTATGGGAAAGAAACCGTTCCACTTTCTGTGCTCAGTGTGAGGCAGGTGGGGAGCAAATAGTTCTGAAAGGGGGTTAAGTCATGCACTAATACCAGGATAATAATTGTACATGCATTTAAGCCTTAACACGATTGTCACCATCTGTACCATTTGCATTTTAATTCCCTCTCACCTCATAGACTGTATTTCCGAGACACAAAAAGAGCCAGACACAGCCTCTCTATATAATATATATAGTATTTTTATGACTGGGGATAACGCTTCAAACACTGAATAAAGCAGGCTCTTGTCTGTAAAGGCTTATGCCATAATAAGTTTGCTGGTCATTATGGTACCAGAAGGCACTTGACCATTTTATTAAGAGGGGTGTATCTTCTTGAAAGAGCCCTCATCTTTGATCATCACCATTGGTACGGTAGATACCCTCTTGGTATTCACAGGAGCCCCTACCTGAACTGTGTTATTTACAATTCCTTATAATGAAGAGATTGCCGTTCATTTGTTTCTTTTTCCTCATCCAAAGTTCATGCTGCCTGGCAGCGGAATAACCTTCAAGAGGAACAATATTATTGCTTCAAATGTAGCGTGGAGTGCCGGATGGCTAGTTCTCCTGAACCCGTGTGACCCAGAGACAAAGGCAGTGTCATTATTAGTGATGCATTATAGTTCTCAATAGCTCTTCATGATGCAAGCTCTCCAGGTTAATACTGCCATGCCTGATGACCAGATGTACCGGCGGGGGGAGCAGTGTATGGGTAAGCAAGAACAGGGGGGAAATGAATAGAGCTATCTAGGAGGAATATTCAAATGTAAGGATGTCTCACTGGACACCAAGGAAAATCCGTTCACTCCATTGTATTTGCAATCACAATGTATAGGTGTGAAAACTGGACAGTGAAGAAAGCTGACAGGAAGCAAATGGATGCAGGTGAAACATGGTGTGCGAGGAGAGCTTGGTGAATACACTGGACTGACCGAAAGCGAAACGAGTGGATCCTAGATCAAATCCATCCAGAGCTTTTCCTAGGAGCGAAATGGCAAAGCTGCGGTTGTCCTACTTTGGGCATATCATGAGAAGGCAAAAAAAAAACTCCCTGGAGAAGACAATCATGCTAGGGCAAGTTGAAGGCAATAGAAGAAAAGACCAAATATGAAACAGATGGACTCCACAAAGGACGCCACAGCCTTGAATTTAGAATAGCTAAGCGGGGATGTCATGGAAAGGACGTTTTAGAGGGCTTTCTTTCATAGGGTCTGTTGACCCAGCAACAATAGCAGCAGGAATATCCAGCAACAGACCAGACTGCTCCTTTCTTCCCGTTCAAATGAAGTTAAATCAAAATGAGGGCCAAACCATTTCTTCAGCCCGGTTGGGGCTGAAGGAGTGCTTGGTTTGGGGATGGGAACGCCCTCAGCTCAAGCCCCCAGGATTGCAGCCCTCTTTCTCTCTGCCCTAAGTTCGCCTCATGCTGAGCACCTGCATGGACATCTGGAAAAAATACAAGTCCAGGTTAGTCCACAAGGCCAGCTTGCACACACACGGCCTGTGCACCAACTGTGCACATGACTGGAGAGCTTTGCAGACTTTGTGTACTTTGTGCAAAGCATTTCATACTTGGAGCACTTTCTGCAAAGCCTCTGCTACCCTTCCCAAGTGTTTGTGGACTTCGGTCGCTTTCTGCACAGGGCCAAGCACAGGACAGAAGTCCAACAGGTGCAAGAGAAGAGAGATGGATTCTGACCTGATCTTCTCATCCCTGTTCTTGAGTCCCAACCAGCAATCTAACACTATGCCAGACTGGCTGTGATGGGAGTTGAAATCCAAAGCATCTATAGGGCACCAGACTGAAGAAGGAGGTGCTACACAGTCTCGGAGGCAAACCCAGAGAGAAATTTTCAGATCTCAAAGGGATTCATCTGCATTATAGAACTGGTTGCTCTGTGCGTCAAAGAAAGAGCACAGAAATAAAAAGATGAATTTTCTACGGTCACAAACCATCACTACAGGCATTATGCAAAGGGGATGGGGGACAGAGATTGGAAAAGGCAATATGAATTATAAATACAAATAACCCCCTGTGTTTTCTTATTCAGTGATGCAGAATCAATACAAATTCTTTTCAAACCTGAATACAGTGTGAAACAAGGGTTTCTTTCTTCACATGCTTTCCAACCTCAATATCATTATGTACAATAATTGGGTCTATAAAAACCTATTAAATGAAGAGAGAGGAGAGGTGTGAATTTCAGGACCTGCCCCCACTTTTCTGTGGACAAACATGCCTGGGAATAATACAGGCTTTGTCTGGTTTTTGTTTTTAAGTTAGTGTTGAAGGGAATAAATCTGCAAAAGTCTGATACTTGTGATAAGGTTTTTGGTTGTGTGTGCGGGTGTGTTTTAAGAGACGGCATTTATCACATATACAAAGTATTTACAAAGGGTAGAAGAGTCACAGATAACGGTTCACAGCCAGTGTAGCATCATGGGCACTATCTTGGATTTCCACTGCGGACGTTCATGTCCAAATCAGGCATGAAACTCTTTGGTTCACCATATAGAACTGAAATTGCACAAAGGATGGATTTCAGCTATATCAACTGCACTGAGAGCAATAGACTTTCCCACTTCCATCCCCCTGAAAAGGCCATACAGAAACAAGAAACTCTTCTGAATGGAGTGAGTGTGCTGTGTGTAGAGATCTCCAAACCTGGGCAAAGGGGCCTTCTGTTAGCAGGGCCCTCCTCTTGTGAAAGGGCCTGGATCCAACTCACTGTGTGTGTAGAACAGAGCAGAATGGAACCCTGTCAGAGCAATACAACAGTGGAACCAGCTGCCGAGAGAGGTGGTGGGTTCTCCCACACTAGAGACATTCAGAAGAAACTGGACAGCCATCCGAGTGGGATGATATAACATGGTGTCCTGCAACAGCAGGGGAATGATCTGATGGCCTTCTTGGCCCCTTTCAACTCTACCATTCTAAGAATCTATGATTCTATGAACCCTGCTGGATTCGACCAAAGTCCTTTACATTCCTGCGTCCTCTTTCTTTGATAGTTGATCAGGTGCTGATGGAAAGCCCACAGGCTGGACATCAACTTGACTGAGAGCCAATGTGGGGTAGCAGTGAAGAGTGCTGGACTGAGTTCTAGTCTCTGCTCAGCCATGGAGCCAAGTGGGTGGATTTGGGCCAGTCACAGACTCTCAGCCCAAGCTACCTCACAGGGTTGTTGTTGTGGGGATAGGATTCAGCACAGGAGGAGGAGAATGAAGTAAGCCACATTGAGTTCCTTAAAAAGAAAACAATCAAAGGTAGGATGTAAATCAAAAACATACATACATACATACATACATACAACAGCCTTCTCTTGCTGATGTGCCCTTATCAGGTGGTATTAAGACAGATGTTCCTCAGTTCTTTGAACCTACAGTCAATATATAACCATCATGACAAGTTTCTCCTGCATGAATCTGATTAATCTCCATGTAAAGCCATCCCAGTTGGGGGCCATCACTTCGTCTTGGGGTAGCGAGTTCCACAACTTAACTATGCACTCTTTTTATCTGTTCTGCATCTCCCACAATTCATTGTCATGGTGTTCTGAAAGAGGAATAAAAACCTCTCTGTATTCCCTTCACTCACAAAATGGAGACACGTTGTAAGTCATTCTGATGGATTTTTGTCCTTCTGAGGGGGGAAACGTTAAAGGGTAGCCATGAGCAAGATAAAAATGTAACAGAAATCATCCTTTTCATCTTCTCATTCTTAGATTTCACCATGACACCACTAAGTTGGGCTTTTTTTACATTTCCATTGTTTTTCAAACAGGTACAAGCAGTGCAGAAGTCAAGGAGAACCGTAACACTGGCAACCTAGAAGATCACCCCATTCCCTCTAATGAGCGATCAAGAGTGGGAACTTCCAGCATCAAAAGGAAGAGGCCTCTGGAGGAGGGCAACAATGGACGTTTCTGCAAACTTCAGCTCATATGGAAGAAGGTCTCATGGTCAGTAACACCAAAGAATGCTCTGGTTCAACTACATGAACTTAAGCCGGGTTTACAATACAAAATGGTGTCCCAGACAGGCCCTGTCCATGCTCCAGTCTTTGCAGTTGCTGTGGAAGTTAACGGGCTTACATTTGAAGGCACTGGACCCACAAAAAAGAAGGCTAAAATGAGGGCCGCAGAACTAGCCCTCAAGTCTTTTGTCCAGTTCCCCAATGCATGTCAAGCTCACTTTGCCATGGGGAATTGTTTCAATCCTTCCACAGACTTTACATCGGACCAGGCGGACTTTCCAGACACTCTGTTCAAGGAGTTTGAACCATCTACGCACAGTAAGGACTTCTCCGTCTATAAGCCGGTGAATAACGAACTGCTTTCGACAGCTTACCGGCATGGGAGGTTACTTTGCCACACACTGGACTTCGTGGGCCACCCTAAACAAAACAAGCACAAGATGGCGTCTGCCGCTGAGGGCGAAAAGAACCCAGTCGTGTTGCTCAATGAATTGCGGTCAGGACTGAGGTACGTCTGCCTTTCGGAGACTGTGGAGAAGCAGCATATCAAGAGTTTTGTGATGGCTGTGAGAGTGGATGGGAGAACCTTTGAAGGCTCGGGACGTAACAAGAAGCTGGCTAAAGGTCAAGCAGCACAGGCTGCACTTCAGGCCCTCTTTAACATTCGGCTGCCCAGTTACATTCCCAGCAGGAGTAAATGTAATCATTTGCCACAGGTGAGAGCTCTAAGGTAGCCACCACCGAGCTGAAGAAAGTCTTTAAGATTAATGTGATTTTTCGCATTCGAGCTGTAAATGGTGACTTTATCAGGTTACTCTCCTCACAGGATACGGTACCGCAGCAAATCCCGTTTCTTCACAGAAGTCACACACAAAGACCCTGCGTATATGTCCCTCACTGCATCATTAAGGGTGTGATGAGATGCCTATTTAGACAGGAAAGGGGCCTACAGCTCCCCGTATGCCCCAGCCAGACATACTGGAAGCTGTAGTCCTTTATTTTAGCCAAACATCCATGGGATTGTGCCCTAAGAGCTATGATATGGGTGATTTTCCAAAGGGGCAGCTGAGATTAGAGAAGCACAAGGGACAATTAATAATTCCCTGACAAGTTATAGCACTACTGCATGTCGCGAAGGCAGATAGCAGACAGCAGGTGTCGTCATCGTTGGTTTTAGTGGGGATGCAAGGTTGCAATGGGGTGTCCTTGTTTCTTTTTTCTGACATTTTGATAAAGAGGCCATCATTCCTGAAATTAACATATCAAATACAACATGTCTTTTTCTATATCTCATCCCCAAACAAAGCTGGCAAAGAACTTTGTGTGTGGCTATCAAACATGTGACTGAGTGGAGGGGACAGACTTGCATGGTCTTGAAAATTGTGTGTTCACCTGGACCTACATCAATCTTCTT